>NC_046658.1:37112915-37117668 GCF_010883055.1 Belonocnema kinseyi
ATCACTGGTGAATATTATGCATCATTATTAGAGCAGCTGAAAGAAGAAATTAAAAAAAAACGACCACATTTGGCGAGAAAAAAATTCTCTTTCATCACGACAGCGCCCGAGTTCACACATGCTTCGTTTCAATGGCTAAAATTGAAGGAATAAAATTCGAATTGGTCGAACACCCACCCTATTTACCAGATTTAGCCCCCAGTGACTTTTTCTTATTTCCAAACTTGAAAAAATGGCTCGGTGGACAGAGATTTCCAGACAACGAAGACGTCATTGCCTCTGTAAGTGCTTATATTGAGGAACTTCCGAAAACGCACTTTTCTGAAGGATTAAAAAAGAACTGTCAACTGGCATTGAAGATATTAACCGATTTTCATCAACTTTCTTTTCATTTGCTTAAAATCAGATTAGGAAATTGATTCAACTAGTTAAAATTTAATTTATTAACTTTTTCACACATATTAATTTTTCTCAACCGGCTCTAATTCTCTCGCATGAAGCATGAAACCTCCCGCATGACCGACAGTCAAGTATCCCCCTTGGGTTCTAGTAGAGGGAAAAAAATGGTAGGGTGGCGGCCCTGGCCGTCCCTGAAAACTGCAAAAAAGTTTGGGAATCGCTGCTCTAGACCAGCGATTCCCACACTAGTGCCGACGGTCGGGGGAAACCACCCCGGGCCGGGCAACCCCCTAGGGGGGAAGCCAGCCCGGGCCCAGCTCCTCGGCAGCCCCCCCCCCCCCGCTATGAGGACCCTTTCATTGTCATGCGATTTAAGGCTGTTTCAATGGCTAAAATCCTAAAGACATGGTTCAATTCAATTCTAATTATCTGAATCATTTGCCTGATGTAATTTTAAGAAAATGAAAAAAAAGTTGATAAAAATCGGTTAAAATTTCGAGTAATTAAGCACATCTTTAAGTACATGCAAAATTACAGGAACTGTCGACTGGCATTGAAAATATTAACCGATTTTCATCAACTTTCTTTTCATTTGCTTAAAATCAGATTAGGAAATTGATTCAACTAGTTAAAATTAGTTAAAACTAGTTAAGCTCGGTAGGCTGCAAGGCACGGTCCCCGCTGTGAGCATGGGACTATTTTTTTGACCTATCATGAATGCTTTTCATTGTTCTGAGATTGAGACCTGTTACAATAACTGAAGTTATGAAGGTATGACACAATTAAATTTAAATGAGTTGAATCAATTTCGTGATATAATTTTAGAAATGTGGGAAAAAAGTAACAAAAGTAACAAAAGTGCAATAACTTTTGAAGCGATTTCTTTCTATCTTTTTCTAATATTCTCGTCATAGTCCAAAAAATCTAGCGCTGCCTATGAAAATTCGCTAATGAATATTTAACTAAATTTCCCATTTTTCCGGCTCGGCTCTAATTTTTTTATAATGGGAAGGTCGAGCGCGACAAGCCAGCACATACCCGCATTACAGGCTGTCAAGTTGCCCCCCTTGGATTTAAGTATTATGAAAAAAATTTGAGGGTGGCGGCCCTACCGCTCCCCAGAAAGAGTGAAAAATGTTTGGGAATGGCTGTTCTAGACCAGCGATTCCCAAACTGCCAACCTGGGTAGGGTGGCTACCCGGCGGTAGGGGGATGATACCCTGGGCCGGGTAGCTCGGCAGACTCCAAGGCAGGGTCCCCGCTGTGAGCATGGGACTATATTTTTGACCTAGCATGAATGCCTTTCATTGTTCTGAGATTGAGACCTGTTACAATAACTGAAGTTATGAAGGTATGAAACAATTAAATTTAAATTAGCTGAATCAATTTCGTGATATAATTTTAGAAATATAGAAAAAAAGTTCATAAAAATCGATTAATATTTTCACTAAATTTGTCCAAGAAAATACGTTACTGGACTACTTTGCAGCGTAACAAAAGTGCAATAACTTTTGAAGTTATTAACCGATTTCTGTCTATCTTTTTCTAATGTTCTCGTCATAGTCCAGAAAATCTAACGCTGCCTATTAAAATTCGCTAATGAATATTTAATTAAATTTTCCATTTTTCCTAATCGGCTCTAATTTTCTTATGATGGGAAAGTCGAGCGCGACAAGCCAGCACATGCCCGCATCACAGGCTCTCAAGTGCCCCCTTGGGTTTAAGTATTGTGAAAATATTTGAGGGTGGCGGCCCTACCGCTCCCCAGAAAGAGCGAAAACAGTTTGGGAATCGCTGCTCTAGACTAGAGTGGAAAAAAAAATTTGCAATGCATTTTTGTACCAACCTAATTTAACGTATTGTTAGAGATCACGTTGTCGAGTTGCACGCAGAAGTGGACTGGAGGTTAAAGGGCCTCCTGGGTCTCTAAGAAAAAGGGCTTCTAATTTGCAGCATTTATTCCATGATTGAGTGGTAATAAATTATGGTTGCCCGGGGCCCGCCGCTTATTTTCTCGGTTCACCGGTGGCCCAGTCCGCCCCTGGTTGCACGTAAATTCGACTAGGGAAAACAATCACCAAATACAAACAAATATTTTGTAAACAAAAAACTATATAAATCGCCTATAGTCGGTCACGAAAACCCTTTTGGTCGGCCAGGTTTATCAGGTAAAGTCGCTTGGTATTTCATGGAATTAATCACTAGCGCCGCCTAGTGACGTACCGAAAAATTATATTTATGCTGTTAATTGTTCTGTTGATTTCATGGACATAGGAAATAAAGGACTAGCCATGCCATTGCGGGGGTGATGCAATGAGGGGGGAGGTCCGCCACCTTTTGATGTCCCGCGACAAACCTGGAAGCGCCCACATATTTAAATTTTCATGCACAATTTGTCGGCAAAAATGCTCGTTCGCGTAATCAAATGGCACATCGTAAGATGGCGGCTCTCCCCACTCATGGAATTCTCCCCCCTCCCGTGGATTCAACCCCGCTCGCCCAAGTTAGGATGGCATGTCTAGTCCCGTGTTTCCTATGTCCATGGTTGATTTAAATACGCTGTCGGTAAACGCCGTGCTAAAATATAAGCTCCAAATGTCATTTTTTCATGACCGAGAAGGGATTACTGAAAAAATATCTGGTTTAAGCCTTCACAAAACAGACAGTGACTCTTTCCATACGAAAAAGTGTATAATATAATTACCATAACAGACCTAACAGTGAGCTTGTAAAGCAAGAAAATCATTTCATATTCATCATGTCAGTCAGAATAAAGGCCACTGCTAACTGGTTTAGTTAATTATTAAATTTAATTGACTACTATTTGAGGTTTGTGGTTGATAACAAATTAAAGCTTATACCAAAGACAGCATTTTTGTCTCAAATGATGTAACATTAGCCACTTCATTGCATATTCCTCAGGAAATTACTGACGCGTAGCCGACGACTAGGTCCACTACTGAAACTAAATTTTAGATAACTGTCCCTTGAGGCAAAATAGTCTTTTTGATAATCGAAAGTCTGTATCAATAATCCTAGCACTTTTGTACAATTTTCTGAAAATTTCAGTATTTGCAAACATTTTATCTCTGAAAAGTGAATTCCGTAATCTAGAATTTATTAGCTAATTACGACCTTATCATAAATGTATCCAAACGCTTCTGAAATCAGACTTTTATTTTTGTTCATAGGTCGTTGCCAAAAAATTGTGAAATTTGGACTGTTGAGTTTTTTTTTAATGAAACTTTAAAAAGCCAACTAAATTTTCTTTCATTATTATTTTATACTCAAAATAGAACGAAAATGTCAATATCAGAGATCAAGAATCAGATTTGTAGTACAGATAAATTTAAGAATGAATAGAGGACAACGATATAAGAGCTATTATAAAAGCGGATTCGAATTAAACTTCTTTGTGAAGAATCACTAAACGAGTTTTAAAATGAGGTTTTTAAAATAAATTGAACACAACTATTTTTATGAGATTATGATATATAATAAATTACGTTCATACAAACCGTTTAGGTTAAAAATTTCAAACTCGAAATTTGGTCTTTTATTGTTTAAAGTTGAGCACTTTGCCTTGAAATAAATAAAGAAACATTTACAAGTATATTTTAGGAGGATGATCATTGATAATCTTCAATAAATAGTCCTTTCTCTAATTAATTTGATGTTAAACTTCGAAATCTTTGACCGTTTAAATATCAGACTAATACATGACCTTTAAAAAAGATGCCATAGCGTAACCTAGTGGACGATCGAAGTTTGCACAATTAGCATTTTTGAGTTTATATGAACACCCAAGCAGAAATAAAATGAATGATTTTTTGTTATTGTTTAAGTGATTTATTTAAAGTTTATCTTTTAAGAGATGAGTTTCACCGAGGAGTTAAAACAAAATTTTAGGGGTCATTCAAAAAATATATGATACGCTGGGGCATCACTCGGAACATTCTTTTTCCATTAAATCCTCAATTTTTGTCCCCGAATTTGTATTTTCGGACATGTCGCTTAATTTAAATTTGAACTGTATTTTAATTTCCCATTTCTAAAAAAAAAAAAAAAAAAAACTTGACTTTATCATGGAAAATTACTTCTGATGAATTGTTTCATTTGAAGAATCTCAGGCTGAGAACACCTTCTTTGTATTCATTTATAGCATTATTCCAACAAAAATTAAAAGTCGAATTCGTTTTTGATTTGTAGAGGTTATGAACTACAAACTAATTATCTAGTCTACCATTTCCTAATCTAATCGAATGCGCATTGTACGGTTACATAATCTACGAAAACAGTATATATGTGAGTGCGAGGATCATGACTTCTTGGAAGCATGTGGTTCAATCTTTTA
>NC_046658.1:37117768-37121613 GCF_010883055.1 Belonocnema kinseyi
ATAAAACCCTTTCCTTGCAAAGTGGGAATATGGAGTAATGTGACGACTGTCACAGAAGTGTCAAAAAGGAATGTTTTTTAGGTGAGGCAATCCATTCATTGTAGATTGCGTCGTGAATTCACCCGGTGCTCCTTGCGGATAGGTTGCGTGGCGACTTTAGGGGCGAGGTAAGTAAACCGATCGGATCGGAAATTTCCACTGCACTACTATTGTAATTTCGATTCATGTAATGGAAGCAAGAATGCGCAACATGAAATTAAATTTATTATACCAGCGTACACTAGATTTAGTATATGCATATACTGAATTTAGTATACACGTATATGAAATTTAGTATGCACGTATACTAAAGTCAGACATATGTATTGGGATCTGAAATACAGCGATACTCCATCTGGTGGCTACATTTGGCACTAAAATAACGGGGTCGTTTTTAAAAGCTGTGTGCTATTCCGGTGATATTCAGAGTAGAATATAAATATATTTTTGTAATTCTGCGACTTACATCATCAGAATAAAAAAAATGCCCGATAATACAGAAATAGACGATCTAGGTACGAAATTCAGTCTGAGGAAAAACAAAAGTAAAACATTTTGCTCTGTTTTCGGATGTTCAAGCAAGACTAGCAAAAACCGAGATGTTAGGTTTCATAAATTAAATTTCCCTTTTCCAAAAAAGGGTTTTTTAAAGTGTTCAAATAAAAGTGGTGCTGAAGAAATGATCAATCGGAGAAAGCAATGGGAAAATGTTCTAAAACTGGAGAAGAAGGTAACCTCAAACATATGTGTGTTTGTTCTCTGCATTTTAATGGTGAGGATTACTCATTTCGAACAGGTAATTTCACATTGATTTCAAGAGCAAAATATATTTTCTAATATTTTGAATTTATAAATAATTTAGAAATACCATTTGAGTCATCTTGATTTTCCATAATTTTATTTTATAACCTCAAAAATTTGATATGAACTAGTTACAAGTTCTCCAAAATACATGAAGCAAAATCTATTTTATCTTTTATACATATCGAAATGCACCTTTGCGTAGGTGCCTTACACCGAAAACTAATCCGATGTAAGTAATTTCGGAATAAAAAGTGAATGTGTGAATTGGAATGAAATGAATTTATTCAGTAAAAAATTGAACAGAGTGACGTGCTCTAGTCAGAGGATCGAGCAAGACTATTGACCCCTCCATTATATGGGGTTCCTTAAGTATCCCGTCGTTGTTTACAGGGAGGTTTTGGTTTCGACACGATTTCGTAGATCTATAACAGTTAACCATTAACTCTTCGAGATACATACGGCACTTGAAAGCGCATGCCGAAATAAGTGTGCAGATCTGGCAGATCGTAAATGTATAAAGTTTCTAATCTCGTAGAAAATTCTATTTGTCGGCCAAGGCGACTTGAGAAAAAACCGTGTATAAGATTTCAATGCTTTTTCCGACATAAACACTCGCTGAAATAATTCGTTGAAATATAATATACTAACAAAAGTATGAATAGTTACTTTCAAAAATACGCGTGCACGTGTTCACTAAAATATTTTGAAAAATTGAGTTTTGCCTGCCTGCAGTTTTTCCAAAAACTGCTTGCTGGTACCGCAAACTGGACGATTGTAAACAAAAAGCAATTAGCCATTTTACGAAGGAGTGGATAACGTAAATCTACAAATTTCAACAATGCTAAGCGAGATCTTTGACATACTGAGCACAAAAAACGATTAAAATTCACTAACAACACAATGTATCAGTTGCAAAGTGATCCCGTTATCGCAGCATATTATATTTATAATATTATATTACAATTTTGGAACATTTCTAAAGAATCGAAATTAGCTATCCTGAGATAAAATTGCATAACGATTTTTTCTGTCTAAAGGAGCGAACAATGATCTTAAGTTGAAGTTTTATTGACTTAACACATTTGACAAAATGTTTATTTTAAAATAAAATTTGAGTTTAAGTAACTTAAAATAGATAGAATTTTAAATTCAGATTACAGATCTTTCGTTATTTGATTACTTACCTTCGTTTTTATTTTGAATTAAAAATATTGAACATAACCTCAACTTGACTGATTGTATCATCTGATCCACATTTCATACCCTTTATCTATTTTTTCTTCGTGTCCGAACATTAAAGTTGAATTTCAAATTCACAAATAAGTTATCAACTAATTCCTTAAATTATAAAACTACAAATATGAACAGAATGGTTCGAAATAGAAAGCCTTGAATTGTTAAATTTGTGATGAGCTGAATATAAAGTTTAAACGCTACAATTTTATTTAAAAAAATATTCAGAATTAATTTAAAACTTGAAATTATTTCAAATAATTTGAAACACGATTTAGACTTTTGAAGATTTAAAAAAAAAGCTTTTTGAGAATTGTACAGTATTTAAAAAGAATAACAAAAATTGTTGTGATTGCTAAGAACATTGAAAATGATTGTTTATTTTGACAAATAAATTTTAAGTGAGTATTTGAAAACATTTTAAAAATTAAGAAAAAAAAAAGAATCCGGAAAATTGTAAGGAAATTTTTTTATTTTGCAGTTTTTTTAATTTTAGGAAAAAATCTAATTAACAAAATATATTAATTTTCTATCAAATAATTGGTGTTAATACAATGTACAGGATAAAGTTTCAACCAAAAATTGAATAGTTCAATTTCCAGATAAAAACGATTAATTTTTAATCAATCCTAGAATAGTTACATTTTCAGAAAAAAAAAAATCATTTTTAATCGAAAAAATAAATTTTCAATAAAGTTGTTAAATTCTCAACCAATAACATGAATTTTCGACCAAGAAAATTAATGATATACAAAAAACACAAATTTCAAACAAAATACATGAATTTTGAACGAAATTATTTAATTTTAAAGTCAATAAAACGAATTATCTACAAAAAGTTGATTTTTTCCAGCGAAAAATATGAGTTTTCCATCAAAGAGTTAAACTTTCAACCAAATAGTTAAATTTTTAACGATAATTATAAAACCTTGTTGAAAATACAAGTATTTTTTTTACAAAGTAATTCAACTCTTAGTGAAATAATCGACTTTTAAGTCCAAGAAGATGTACAGTTCATATTTCAACCAAACAATTGCATGCTTTACCAAAAATGATAAATTTTCAACCAACAAGATTAAATTTCTACCAAACAAGGCCAATCCAACAAAATATATGAACTTTCAATAAAATTATTTAATGTTTAAGGCAAAAAGAGTATCATCTACAAATGGCTGAATTTTTAATCCAAAAATATGATTTTTTAACCAAAATTTTAATTGTCGATCAAATAGTTTAACTTTCTATCAAATTGTTGACTTTTAACGCCCAAAGATGCAATTTTAACAGAAAAGTAAAATTTTTAACAAAAAATTAAATTCGAGGGCAAATAGTTGAATTTTCAACAATAATTCTGAATCCTCAATAAGAAAAAATTAATTTTTTTACTGAGTACTTCAACTGTAAGTGAAAGTGAAACTACTTGGGCGCCAATTAAAATTTTGGTTGAAAAATCATATTTTTGGGTTAAAAATTCAGCTGTTTTGTAGATGATACTCTTTTTGACTATAAAATTAAATAATTTTGTTGAAAGTTCATATATTTTGTTGGATTAACCTTGTTTGGTAGAAACTTTTAACCAAATAGTTAAATTTTCAAATGTAATTATAAAACCTTGTTTAAAAAAAAAGTATTTTTTTCAAAGTATTTCAACTCTTAGTGAAATAATAAAATTTTAAACCCAAGATGATGTACAGTTCATATTTTAACCAAACAATTGCATTTTTGACCAAAAATGATACATTTTCAACCAAAAAGATTAAATTTCTACT
>NC_046658.1:37121713-37122729 GCF_010883055.1 Belonocnema kinseyi
AAAGCAGATAGAGATATAAATAGAACCGCCGAAGTGTTCCGACCGGCAATCGTGCACCTTCGAGTTTTCAAATTCAGAAGAGGAGAAATGGGTTGCGCGCACGACCCAGGCATTTATATCGTCTCCTACCCAATTCACACGGACATAGACGTGTCCATAGCATTGGACCACGTCTTGTTTCAGATCTGGGATCACTGGCACACCCTGCCCTGGCTGCCTTACAACCTACTTTCAGGGCAGTACCTGCGAGCTTGGCCGGACCATCCCTTTCCTCAGGGGTCTTTTGTTAGAAAATGGAAAAAAATGTGAGAATAAAAAATTCGTAGTTTTGCAATCAGTGACTTAAAAGTAATATATTTGGAATCTACGTACTGCTCCGATTCCAAAGACATGTAATTTGTCTATAAAGATTGAAAATTTGAGAAGTATTTAGTATTAAATTGACTGTAAAGCTGATGTTTCTTGATATTAAAATCCTTCAAATTTTTAACTTTTTTAAGCAAGTAAAATATCATTGGAATCGCAAAAATTCGTAGATGCTGACAATGCTATTTTCAGATCGCTATTTGAAAAATTAAAAGTTTTAAAATTCCCTTACTTTGACATGCCTGTGGACAAAAGACCCTTGCTGAAGTAAGCTCACTCACACTAAGGTACATGAAGAGACCGAAAAGTAGTCGAAAAAATTAAGTCGGGTGGAGCCTGACCATACCTGAAAATTAAGCAAAAAGTTTGCCGACCACTGCTCTAGACCAGCAATTCCCAAATTAGTGCCGACGGTCGGCGGCCCGGCCGCGGTCGGGGGAAGCCACCCCGGGCCGGGCAGCCCCCCCGCTATGAGAACCCTTTCATTGTCATGCGATTTAAGGCTGTTTCAATAACTAAAATTCTAAAGACATGGTCCAATTCAATTCTAGTTACGAGGGTAGTTCAATAAGTCCTTAGAATGACCAACAAATGGCGCGCGAATCGCTCCAAATCATCTGTTTTCAGTCAGCACCACTCCCGACTAGATA
>NC_046658.1:37122829-37160552 GCF_010883055.1 Belonocnema kinseyi
TATAATCAATCTATTTACGGATTTTCATTTGTATTGTACTTGTTTGGCGAGGATACTGAAAATTTTGTTTGTTTTTACGTATTTTTACCGGCTTAGGAGATCCTTCTAGAAAGTTACAATTTAAATTTTGTAGACTAAAATTTTGCAGAGTTATACTCGCTCAGACCCCCGTATTCTGAATTGTTTAATTGAAAATAACTAATTTAATAATTACAGATTTTTCATTCATCAATTTTAATCTCATTTCTGATTCGAAAAAGGTTTGGCTTGATACAAGTTTGCGCCGACCATCTCTGCCAAGAGGAGGCTCGACTTGAGACAAGTAAACGCCGTCTTAATTCTCGTGACCATAAAAGTAAGACGAAGGCTTATGTCTCGACTTAATTTTGAGACGCAGTCATACATCGATGTTTTGGAGACGAACTTAAGTCGAACTCAAGTCGGAAGCATTTTTACTCAGGCAAATATATAAAAACCGAATCTAATGATGTACATTTGAAAGGTTATTTAACCTTGTGGCAATAGTTTAGTGGTATTAAGTATCAAATTATTGAAGGAAATTTTGTAATAATATGTGACGTGCGCCGCAGAAAGGGGGCTTACTTTAAATAAATCGAAATGAAGGTTTTTACACATTTCGATAGTTTTTGAGGTTCTCTTTTTAATTAAGCCATCGGAAAAAATATCCGAGCGTTATTATTGCTAATAATTGAGTTGTTAGGTACCCGAGTAATGGGGCTTTGGCTCGAGAGCTCGAGATTCCGCGAAACATCTCCCACCACTCACAATACCCTCTACGCGTCTCATCTATACCCCGTCCGTGAGCCGCAGTCCACGACCTATCTCCTTCCATTAGAATGTAGTGGTAAGTGGAGAGAGAAGATTTCGTGAGTCTTCCCTCTCTTCTAAAAGTCACATCTATCGGGTCGACTTCAACCGCTCGCTCTGAAAAACCTCACTTTTCAGAGTAAGCCCCCTTTCTTGGGCGCACGTCACATATGAAAAACAAAAATCTTTTTGTTTTGACCATATTTAAATACTAGTAATTGATTAATAAATTTACCGTTAGACGAAGTATGAAAAACCATAACACAGTGCAGGTTATATTTTCATTAGATGCTAGAATGTTCTTAATAATGTTTGTTATTACAAACGTAGACAAAATTATAGAAAATTAACTAGAAAATCTCGAATACTTTACATTTTTTATTCAAAAAATGTGAAATGTCACGAACATTATAAATTATGGATTGCTACCCTGTCCAACGCGTAACGCAAAACATAGTCCTAAACGTACCGTTTTTACTATCTTAGATATATTTAATTTTTAAAGTTTACAAAAACCTTTTTTACAATACAAGAGCTAATCAGGAGACTCAAATACGTGTGATATATAAGTCTAAAACCCGCGTGTCGCTACGCTACTGATTGGTACGTAAGGCTGATCAAGCCTCTCTCGACTCCACGGTTCCTCTCTCACCACAAAACTGCGGGCTAGCAGTTCTAGGAATACACCCGACTCTTGGTTTAGCCACAATGCAGGGGGTTGCATGCAAGTAGCCCTGTTACTAAATCGGAGGAATCGAAACGTGAACATTAAGGGCTGTATGAACCGTTTCCAACTGGAATTCATAATATTGCGCAATCTCCGCATGTTAGTATCTGTGGACTGTGCGTTTCCCTGCGCTGGTAGGGTTTTTCCGGCAAGTGTTGCAACTGTGTTGCAACACAGTGTTGCGCGCTGAGAAACTGCGTCTAGGAATGACTAAATCTTGGAATTACTAAACCGCGAGTGGCTAAACCGTGAGTCGGGTCTATCGTAAATTCGAGGTTTCTAATTCCATGTTCAAGTGTATTGCATATTTTTAATTGGAAATAGACTTGAAGTTGAAAGTAATAGATTTTCAACAATTATTCGAGAGTCTCCAAGTTCTTCTTTGCCTAATGTTGACATTACCGAAATTCATTTCACCGACAATTTTTGACTAACAATAAAGCCTAATAAATTTCGAATGACCATTTGTCATAATTTTTATTTTTCCGAATTACCATTTTTCCTGATTCGGAAAAATAAAAATTATGTACACTTTGGAAATTCAAATTCTATAGCTACTCTAAATTATTAAAAATATTGGTACAAGATTTTTCCTTTAATCAAATCATGCGCTAAAGTATTTCTATTTTTGAATCATTAACAAAATTAGAAGGACTTTATCGAAAGAGCTGGAAGTTCCACAGGAATTGAATCATCATCCGATTTACGTCTTTATGTTATTTCTGTAAAATGCCAGATAAGAGTCTGATTGCTCTAACTGCGATAAATTTATCTACCCAATAAACAAATATAGCTGACCTATCTTTACGAATAATCGATTTTAACCGATCAATTGGAATCAGTTTTTTAGAAAAAGTGTTAAAACGGTACTGATAGGAGGCGTAGATAAATTGTATCGCAAGATCGTATATAAAAAGAAAGTTTCATGAACACAGTGTGCAAGTAAAGGGTAGACATGAATATAGATAGTTCTATTTGCGATAAAATTCATACAATCTTCGTATTTGTTTAATGACCTATAAACGCGTGCTATTTGAAATAAAAATAAAAATGGCACGCTATTGACAAGGTGTAAACCATAAACGTCCCACCGAAATTCTAATAAGTTACATACTATAAGCAGCGATTGATCAAGATCACTCTATCGTATTCACGTATTTAGGTCCTGATGTGAGAAACTGGTTTGCGACATTTAGACCTACCTAGTCTTGATCGAACAGTAATATTTGTTTTGCGTTTATACAAGCTAAGGAGACAATAGCTTATATTTTCCGATTTTAGTTCGGGTTTTAGGTAGATACAGATACTTTATTTATTACTCAGTTAAGCAATTCGTATATTTTTGTTTGCTATTGAAGTGATTTGGAGTTTTCTTTTGTCTGCAAAGTTAGTTTATATTATTAATAATAATCCTTCATCTAATTTTATATTAAATTCACCTACACTTCGGGACGAGAGATTTTGTCTAAAATTAAGAAGATATATCTTGGGATTCTTCCAAGTCGCATCGCGACAGAAAACTCAACAAAGATATTTACCGATTTTTTTCGAATAAGTCTAAATCTGTCGATTTTAAACATTTTATTGTTATTTAGTAATTTTACAATATGAAAATGCTTCATAGAATAGAAGAGATTTTTCAACAGTCTGTTTTTAGTAAAAGTATACTTTCCTGATAATGGGGTCGTGGCATGTATTCTAGATAATATATTTTTAAAACACTGCATAAAATTCTGAAAAGCTACGTGCATTTAAAAGAATGTTGGTTACTTTATTTTCGAGAAAAAAAAAGTCGTAACCAAATCCACTATAAAAAACTACAATTTCGCTTAAAATATAGAATCTAATAAAGATAGTAATGAATAATTTCATTCAGGTGAATAAGAGTGAGATGTTTCCAAGGATAACCTCACACTTTTGTCAATCACATGTTGATATCAAAACATGATTTGTACTTCTCAAACCTCTGTCCAGAGCCTCTTCTGAAATATAATTATGTCCGTAAATGTGAAAGTGAGGGATTAGGATTGATTCTAATTTGTAAGTCACTCGATGAGACAAAAGTTCTCACCATCCGCATATCGACTTCTGGCACATTCGTATTTTCACACTTTACAAATCCTGGTTTTACTAAAATTCTAGGCATTTCAAATACCTTTTAGGCCATTCTTTATACTTTTAAAACACGCTTATAATAGTAAACACGTTATTAGGTTATGTTTACTGTTTAAAGTTGCAATAGCTAGCTGCCATATTGAGTCCTTCATAAACTGGGCGACCGCGCTACTGAGACTGAATTACTTCCGACAATCCATCCAGCCAATAAAATTTTCCCGCAAAAATTTAAAAAATATAGTTTTTAAACTTCAAAAATATTCAAACGTATTTGAAAAAAACTTTCCTTTCGAAATTACGTTGATTTTGTAGTGTTCTTATAATTTAACAAAGAAATCTGTATTTAAAAATATGCAACAACCCCTTGTATACTTTCTAAATACGAAGTGCCTCGTAACCCGGAAATTTGGGATAAGTATAGTTAAATATTTTTCATTTTCTACTCCGCTATTTTTTCGTGGAGGCCAGGCACAGTCTTCTAAAAAATAAAAAATTCAATTTTTTCCTAGTTTGCCCATTGATTTTATCCTGTTTGCGCATTCTTTTTCCCTTTATTCAGTAATAATTAAACTAATTTTAAGTCAAAAATAATTAATTCTCAGTCAAATTTCACTTTTCAATCAAATTTAACTCAAATTTTAGTATTCCCGAGAGTATTCCTTAACTGATAATTAATTATTTTTCACGACAAAATTAGCGAACAAACTTTTCACTTTTCGGTACGTTTTCCCACTGCGAATTACTCAAATTTAACCTAAAGTTCAGTATTTCTTGACTGGTAATTAGTTCACTTCGACTATTTACTAATAAGAAAAAAAGTCAGTCATCAGATTTAACTAAAAATTATTTACATTAAACTATTTTGATAATATTTTTATGTTAACATTAGGGAAATTTTAAGAACTAATTCAGCTGTTAATCACTCTTAACTTACATCAGTAAATTAAAACTTCACTGAGAATCAGTTACTATTTTTTTGCGATTTCAATCAGAGACCGTTTCACTGAATTCGAGCTGTATAACGAATTCACCACTTACAAACTAATTAAGTTTTTAGAGAACGTCGCTGAAAATTCCAGCCGTTTTCAGCTCGATGAATAAGTTTAATACGACACAATTTCAGTGCAATTTTTACAGATTCTTCTGTGAATTAATTTTTTTTTTATTACTGAAACTTTAGTGTAAGTTTAAAATTAATACTAAAAGAAATTGTCTAATTCTCTGATTCGAATTGGCGTGGCAATGAAATACATACGTTGCACAATTTGGTCACAAATTTTTGATTGCAAACAAGTGAAATATTTTTATGCTAATTTCATTTTATATGCTATAATTTAAACTTCCTTCAATATTTACTCAAATTAAGCACTTGACTAGGCAGTCTGGTTTGAAATCTGTAATAGATTAAAATGAAATGTCGAAGTCGAGGCCGAGTCTGTTTTTAGATCCTTGCTCGAAAGGGTCAGTAGACATTTTCTACTTGACCTCTTGGATAAACTGGTTAAAAGTTGTAAGAAATATAATTACGGTGAAAAGGTCCTCCATAAAATTAGTGTCGCGAACTCGTGCCCCTCTCCTGTCGGGTAGATATAGCAACACACATTAGTCTGCATCAGTCGTTGCTGAGCCGTCGACAGTCGGGAACGTGTCTTAGCCGCTCCTTTCAATTCGAACCCGTATGCTAAGATACTGTTCAATAATATTATCAATTATAAAAGATTGAAAAAGGAAAACTGTATCCTCATTTATAAATATTGATGCAAAAAGTCGTGAAAGTTAAAAAAAAAACATTTCTTTAAAACTCAAACGAAAGATCATTTCAGAAAGATATCCCAATTCTAGTAATATAAATAATAATTGTAAAAACTATTTAGTGTTGTAGAGAAAAGTGTTATCCAACTGAATCAATCAAGAAAAGTGGAAAGATAAAAATAGTATCTCGCAATCACGAGGTCGAGCGTTGCCCGATGGTAGTTTACAACTTCGAGCCAAGCAAAGTCTACTAATAAATTTAATAAATAATTATAGAAGAGGCATTTTTAAGTATTCTTTATTAAAAAGCTCACTACTATAAAATACTGTGCAAGATCTGAATTATGAATGCGGTTGATGATAGAATTCTGGGAAGTGAAATTATTGTCCAAATAGTGCTGTGATTAATTGTGCGGATCTCAAACAGGATAAAATTAAAAAACTCTGTGTAAATTTATCAAAATTGTGTGCTATCGAATTTATGGTAAATTTGAAAATGGCACCGGCGAGCACCCTGGATTGGTCTGATCCTTGCCAGCAGTGGAGATATCCAAAAATCGGAACATCAGGTCAACAACTCGAAACCTATAGGTTAAAAAGCGCCGTCAATCTTGAAAGCAAAGAGGCAGATACGGCTTACAAAAAAATCTGCAATTTTCTCAGAAGACTGCGTTCCAAAAAACGTGAGTTTTTTTAACTTACTGGTTCTGAAGTATTTGTAAACGTCAAAGACATTTTTCAAGTAATTAAGATAAGTTGATACATAGCTCAAAAAAATAATAAAGCACCACATCTTCATTTAAACTCAAATTACAAAGAAAAAAGTAGAAATTAATTTTATTTACCCCTGAATGAGTATGTATGTAGGTCGAAAATCGATTTCTCGTTGCCCCACTGGAAAATGCTTTACCAGAATAAAGTCCTTTTATCAATATAATTGACTTTAAATTTGTAGAAAATAAACCAAATAACAAATGCCGCTTGAGACATAATATTGAATAAAAAGTTGACTAATTTAATCATTTCAAGACAAGAAAATGTCGCGCCTTCTCTCAAGGTCGGCGCAAATCGCAAACCCGGAAGAAGAGACCAAAAATATTCTTTGTGTTTATTTTGAAATGTCAATGGAGCGCAAATTTAAACAGCTTCTATTCATTCATTAAAGTCAAACAAAACTTTTTATAATCGACATATTTATAGGATAACGTTAGCATCGTAAAAGTAAAAATAATATATATATATATATATAATAAATACTGATGATCTCGCTAGTGATAAAAATTCTTTTATAACTGAGAGTCAAAGAAAAGAGTGACCGATTTTACACTATGAAAATCTATGTATTTTTGGTATATTTGCGCTTCCTCTTTTTGTTTGTTGACTCCTGTAAGACGTAATTTTGTTGATATTAGCATTAGTGTTGGTATGCCATAATTTTACCTACTATTACTCATTTGATAAACCGGTAATTTACTCGTGTTTCGAAAACTGTTATTTATTCTCCTCCGAATCGTATTTTCAAATAAGCTTTCATAAAAATAAGAAATTGTTCATCGACTTTAATTGCAAAAGAAAATTACAAGCTGAAATTAATTCGCAGCTAAAAATATTTTGTTTGATTTCGTTGCTTTTATCAGTAAAATTTACATTTTTTTCTTTGTTCAATGTCAGACTTTTCCTTATTACATAGAGGAAAATTGTACTCATAACTATTTCAAATGGGAAAAAATACTTTTCGTAGACGAAGTTCACAGAAATTTCCGTTGCAATATTGAGGTTCAACGTCAATACATAATCGGTTATTTGCTGAACAGACTTATCTGTCTGAGGTATTATATAAAAATAGAAGAAAAGTTGGCTTACACAGAACTAAGAACTCTAATCTTCAAGCTCGATAGTCAGTTGTTTTCGCTTTCTTTAACCAAGAATTGATTGAGACCGCGAAAAACGGGAAGTGACTGTAAATTTATTTTCTGATCGTGACTTTTTTAATTATTAGTTTTACTGGAAAATTCTGTCCATTGACTTTAAATGTAATTTGATATCATATGACACAATTTGAGATTGAACAAGTTCACTTTCTAATTCCTAAGAAATTGACTAAATTTATTCTCATGTGAAATGTTATGAATTTGAAAACTTACCATTTTAAATATTTACTCCAAACCCGTCACCTGGATACTTCTACATTTTAAAAATAAAAATTGAAAATTCAATACGTTCAGATTGAAATATACTAAAGTTGTTGTTAGACAATTTAAAAATAAGCTATTTCAACCTGACAGAACCAAGTCATCAAATCATAATGTCTTCTATTTCATAATTAAGAGCTCATTTAGGGCTAATTTAATGCCCATGGCCGAATTTTCGGCTATTCATATTTTTTTCTAAATATGCATGGTTCTGCCAGCCTTACTTCAAGCCAGCAGCCCCTTTTAAGGAATCGGTCAAAAATGATTATATGAAATTGCCCTTTTTACAGGAATTTCTGGCTCATTTCCGGATCGAGATATCCCTTTACACCACTGTCCTACCTTCAAAATTAAAAAAGGGCCGCGAAGGGCAAAGGGACAATAAACTTAATATTCGATTTTTTCGTAACATTCATAAGCGCCTATTTAGGACTCACTTTCTATCCAACTATCGATTTTACTTTTCAGCCCTTTGCCTAAAATATGCAACGGTGCTGTCAACTTTACTTCAAGCCAGCAGCACCATTCGAGGAATCGGTTAAAAAATAGTTATATCAAATTCCACTTTTCACAGGAATTTCCAGCTCATTTCCGGCTCGAGATATCCCTTCGAACCACCATCCTACCTTCAAAATTAAAAAAGAGCCACGAAGGGCAAAGTTACAAAATATATATTTTTTAATTCTCTTCCCAGCTTTAATAAGGGACTATTTAGGGCTCACTTTCTATCCAACTAAGGATTTTACTACTTAGCCCTTTTTATAAAATATGTAACGGTGCTGCCAACTTTACTTCAAGCCAGCAGCACTATTCGAGGTATCGGTCAAAAAATAGTTATATCAAATTCCACTTTTCACAGCAATTTTCGGCTCATTTCCGGCTCGAGATATCCCTTCGAACCACTGCCCTGCCTTCCAAATTGAAAAGGGGTGTTAAGGGCCCTTTTTTAATTTTGAAGGTAGGACAGTGGTTTAAAGGGATATCTCGAGCTAGAAATGAGCCTTAAATTCATATGAAGAGTGGAATTTAATATAATCATTTTTTGACCGATTCCTCGCATGGTGCTGCTGGTTTGAAGTAAAGCTGGGAGCACTACCGTGGCATATTTGACAAAAATGGTTAAGTAGTAAAATCCATAGTTAAGTAGAAAGTGAGCCCTAAATAGTCCCTTGTTAATGCTAGGAAGAGAATTAAAAAATGTATACTGTGTACCTTTGCCCTTCGTGGCCCTTTTTTAATTTTAAAGGTAAAGCAGTGGTTTGCAGGGATATGTCGAGCCGGAAATTCTTGTGAAGAGTGGAATTTGATATAATCATTTTTTGACCGATTCCTCGCATGGTGCTGCTGGTTTGAAGAAAAGCTGGGAGCACTGTGGAATATTTTATACAAAGGGCTAAAAAGTAAAATCCATAGTTGGATAGAAAGTGAGCCCTAAATAGGCCCTTAATAATGTTAGAAAAAAAATCGAATATTAAGTTTTTGGCCCTTTGCCCTTGGCGACCCTTTTTTAATTCTGAAAGTAGGACAGTGGTTTAAAGGGATATCTCGAGCCGGAAATAAGCCTTAAATTCCTGTGAAGAGTGGAATTTGATATAATCATTTTTTGACGGATTCCTTAAACGGTGCTGCTGGTTTGAAGAAAAGCTGGGAGCACTGTGGAATATTTTATACAAAGGGCTAAAAAGTAAAATCCATAGTTGGATAGAAAATGAGCCCTAAATAGGCTCTTATTAATGTTAGGAAAAAAATCGAATATTAAGTTTTTGGCCCTTTGCCCTTCGCGGCCCTTTTTTAATTTTGAAGGTAGGACAGTGGTTTAAAGAGATATCTCGAGCCGGAAATTCCTGTAAAAAGGGCAATTTGATATAAACATTTTAGACCGATTCCTCGAATGGTGCTGCTGGTTTGAAGAAAAGCTGCGAGCACTGTGGATTATTTTAAACAAAGGGCTAAAAAGTAAAATCCATAGTTGGATAGAAAGTGAGCCCTAAATAGGCCCTTATTAATGTTAGGAAAAAATCGAATATTAAGTTTTTGGCCCTTGGCGACCCTTTTTTAATTTTGAAAGTAGGACAGTGGTTCAAAGGGATATCTCGAGCCGGAAATAAGCCGGAAATTCCTGTAAAAAGGGCAAGTTGATATAATCATTTTTGACCGATTCTTTGAGTGGTACTGCTGATTTGAAGTATGCATATTTAAAAAAAAAATGAATAGCCGAAAATTCGGCAATGGGGCATTAAATTATCTCTAAATGAGCCCTTAATTATGAAATAGGAGACATTATGATTTGATGGCTTGGTTCTGTCAGGTTTACATAGCTTTAAAAATAGTGTCTTGTGAAATTCCACAATTTTAAGATGCATGTTTCAAAATTGTTACATTTTATTTCAAGTTGGAAGGAACAATTTCAAACAGTAGACGTTAAATTATAACAATATTAAGATAGAATAATTCAATATTTTAAATTTAAATTCAAGTCGGACATATTCTTCAATTTAACTTTAACAATTATAAATTTTCTACATTCAACATCGAATAGCCTAAAATTGAAATTTCGAGAATTATAAAATTTCGAACTAAAAGCGGATCAAGTTGCACACTTTTTTATTGAAGCATTAGAAGAAAGAATTTATTTGACGGTCATTTTTCTGAGTGTGTTTGGTTAAAAATTGTAAACGATTTCTAATTGAAAGTCTTAGTAGTTGAATCATTTTAAACCGATTTCACTAGGGCTTCTTTTTTAATTTTTCAAATATGAATTGCCCTAAATATTAAATTTGAATGATTTTTGCTTCCATTTTCTAAATTTACAGTTTTTCAATTTTGAAAAATTTGCATTTTTACCATATTGAACGTTTGATTTTGAATCTGGCGTTATTTAAATTTTGGACACTTCAAATTTAGAATATTGTTCCAAATTAGACTCCGTGATTTGGAGTTTTTTCTTTAATGCTAACAATTTTTAAAATTGTTTAATTTCGTAGGTTTGTATTTGATTGTATAAAAACTTGGATATTGTCGAAATATTTATGTTCTCATCATTTACGAAATTTCACACCTTTTTTTCAACGGATCTCCATCAAGTTTTGGCGTTTGTCTCTACGTCTGTCGGTCCTTCCGTAAATACGCTAACTCTCTAAAATAGAACTGATTAAATCGATCTTTAGTACACGTTTATGGGTCGCAAAAGAAAGACCGTTTTCGTTAACCTAAGTCCTAAACGACGACCGATACGTGAAAAATGTTTAAGGGAAGTATTGAAGCTTCTAAAAAACATCTGCAATTTTATCAACCTTTTTTGACAGGACTCGTCTTTTTGATTTTATGCATATTGAAAACTAATAAGTAGAAAATCGTAATTTTATGCAAAACGAAAGCAGATAATTGAACAAGTTTAAGGGATCAATTGTAGCGTTTTAAAATACCTAGAATTGTTTTCTTAGCCATTTTTTAAAAAGAAATGATATTTTCGTTTGATTTTTCGAAAATATTATGAAAAGAATAATAAATCTAAATTTTTAGCAAAATTATGCAAACTATAGGGAAAAGTCTCAAGGAGGAATTATAGCTTGTGAAAAGTCATATTTCTCATTACCATTTTTTGATAGAACTTGCCATCGAAATGCTAGATATTCTCGATCGCGGAGCTAGTGTGGCACACGTATCAATAGCCGCGATCGTTTAAAGATAACATGAAGGCTCAAACAAAAATACAAAATTCCTTAATCTTTTCAACAATTTGTTGAGCCTTGATCATTTGTAAAAACTGTTATATTCAAATAAAAATTTGATATCAGTTCTGTGATGTGTAAGCGTACAATATTTAAAATTTGTAAATTATATACATATTGTTGATTCGTTTGTGCAATCATTCTAAAGTACCTACCTCGTCCATTTCAGGATCACTTCCATTACACACACTTCAATCGCAGATATTTCGCGATACATAAAATTATTATAATTATATAAATCTGCTCTTCTGTGAATAACAACTTATCCACCTATATGTAAATCACATTCATATCACAGTGGTACATAATGTAAACTGTCAACATAGACGGCTGCCATTTTAATACGCGTGCCACATTAGCGCCATACTGCATACCCGTTATGAGTGCTTACATTAAAAGGTATTAAAAATTTCAAATCACTAAAAATGCCTTTTCTGTCCTTAGTTTTTTAATCCTCATTAGGCCGCGAAAATAACAAGATATTCCTTTTAAATTCCTTTATATTTAAATTCTGAAAATAAGAAGATGCCCTTTCACAGCCAATCGGACCTGCCAAGCTTAACCTCAAATAAATTAAAAACAAAATTTTCGTTTGATGCATTAGGATGCTCTCTAAAAGCATGAAATTTGCAAAATCTAGTAGGATTGTAAACAATAATACATCTCTTTATCGTAAAATATTCGCTTTGTTCAAAATATTATCGATTACAAAAATTTATGTATAATCATGATGAAAAATTCAAATCTTATTTTTCACCACAGCTATCTGTGGGATTAAAATCTTTGTATTTCTCGGTTGACAAAAAGGGGATCCAGAAAAATCCGTATATGTCGTGTTACCACTGGATGCATGCAATTTCCCAATACTTTTTAATGCAAGCGTTCTTGCCGGGTACTCGGTAGGTAGTCCGGGAGCCAGGTATGGTCTCGTGGCCTTTTTAATTCCGATGGAGCCACCAAGAATTTTTAAATCTATTTTGACCCGCTGAATCCGAATTTTTTAGGTGGCAGTTCGTCCGAGTGGTCAGTTTTTTGTTATTAATATTTTCTAAACAATTAATTGAAAAATTGAATTTTTTGACAAAACTTTTTTTCAATTTCTTTAGCATATTTTAAACAAAAAAGGTCCCCAGTAATTTTTCTCCCACAGCCATACTTTTTGAGAGAAAAAATTGGTAACGTTTTTAAAAATGCAATTTTTCCAGTTTTTGATGCTAGGTCAGAAGTACCCCATACACACTTTTTTATAATCAGAGTCCACGTCATATTTTTGTAACGTGTATACTATTATTAAAAAATATTTCCAGTTCTTTTAAACAAATACCTTTTGAGTGGGATGAGTTGAAAGTTTAAGGTTTTCCGAGCCATTTAGCAACGGTGGCCGAGGATTTCGCCAAGGCGCGAGTGACGCGGCGGTGTACGCTTAGTCAGCCGCGCGTGCTCGGAAAACCTTGAACTTTCAACTCGTCCCACTCAAAAGCTATTTGCTTAAACGAACTCGAAATAATTTTTTATAATAAGACACATGTTAAGAAAGCATAGCGTGGACTCAGATTTAAAAAAAGTTTATGGTGTATATCTGACAGAGCGTCAAAAACTGGAAAAATCACTTTTTTCAATTTTGCCAATTTTTTTCTCACAAAGTATGGGTCTGGGAGAAAAATTACTAGGGACCTTTTTTGTTCCATCGGAATTGAAAAGGCCACGATACCATACCTGGCTCCCGGACTAAAGCATTGTAAACAGTTTCATACGACAAAAATATGTCTATTTTCGGTTACATTACGTTGGTCTCCTTATCTCTATTTTCTCAAAGGAAATTACTATGGAACAATCCAAAATTGAAATTGTGAACCAAACGACGAGAGATGCGAAAAACAATTTCAAGGAGGAATTGCAGCTTTTAAAAAGTAAAAAAAGCTTAATATCATTTTTTTAAAAGATTTATCATTTAGGTTTTCCTTATCGAAAATGCTATGGAAAATATCGAAAATTCTAATTTTGAGCCAAACGACACGAAATACGGGGGAAAGTTTTTGGAGGAATTTCAGCGTTTACAAATTCCTACAACATTTATTTGAACCATTTTTAAACAGAACGTGCCATTTTGAATTTATTTATCGAAATTCACAGATAAAAGTATGAAATTTAAATAGCACACCGAAATTCGTGAGATATGTAAAAAGTCTAAAAGCAGACTTACAAGAGTTTTTGTATTATCCATAAAAATTCTGTGAAAACAAAAATCCTATTTTTACATAACAAAGCATGATGGGGAAAAATGTCTGAAGAAAGTATATAAAAATTTCTGTAGTAAATCGAGCACGAAGCGCGAGTTTCACGTTGAGAATGTGTACCTTAAAAGGTATGTCAAGCTGACGTAACCACATCTTCAAATCAAGTTAAAACCTATCTCATAATTAAGGGCTCATTTAGTGCTAATTTAATGCCCTATTGCCAAATTTAATACTCCACTATTAAAAAAAAACAGTGGGTTACGCTAGCTTAACGTTAAGCTGACGGAATCCCATGTGAAATAAACGACGAATCGAGTTCTATGCTATCACATAATTAAAGGCTTATTTAATGCTCTCCGAAACCACCAAAAATTATTTTCCAAAGGCCGCCCCTGATACTGAAAAACCACCCTTAATATAAATTATGTACAAATGGTAAATCTGACCATACTGTAATTAAGCACTCATTTAATTCTCATTTAATGCCGAATTACCAAATTTAATGATCCACTACTTTTTTTTAAACCGGGGGTTACGCTAGCTTAACGTTAAGTTGACGGAACCCAATGGGAAATAAACGTTGAATCGAGTTCTGTTCTATCAGATAATTAAAGGCACATTTAATGCTCTCCAAAACCACGAATAATTATTTTCCAAAACCCACCCCTGATACTGAAAAACAACCCTTAATATAAATTATACACAAATTGTAAATCTGACCATACTATAATTAAGGACTCATTTAATTCTTATTTAATTTCCCATAGCCTAATTTAATGCGTCACTATTTTTTTCAAACCGCGGGTTTACGTCAGCTTACCGTTAAGCCAGCGTAACACTTGTTTTTAATAATAAGTGAGTCCTTCTCGCTAAATCTGAATTAGTTAAAATTTAACTAATTCAATTAGTACAATCAATTTTGACTGAAAAATTAGTTACTTTCAAGGTTTTGACTAATGAATTGGTCAACGGGCTACTCTAAGTACCTTACCAATTGAATTAGTCAAAAAAATAACTAATTTTCGTTAGTCATTTCTGAGAACTACCAATTCGTTAGTAAATTTCTAAACATAACCACTATCTACTGCAAGTCGTTGATGCGCAAATACCCATGCGCGTCGCAGTGAAGTGACCATACTCCGTAACCATGGTGATTGATGGGAAGGAAGGGGTCAAGCGCATTGAAGCGTCTATTTTGCAGTCAGTGTAGTTTGTGGAAAGATTTGGAGTTTTTGAGTGAAGTGAAATCAAGTGCGGTTGATCTTTTTTTAAACAAAAATCAGAAGGCAGCAGTAGCGGAAGGAAAATTCTTAAAAGAATACTTTGGTAAGTACATTTTTTTTCAATGCTAGCTTCAAGCACTATACTGCAACGCAAGCGTTACAGGCATGTAACCTTTGTGTACAATCCGAGTTTCGCGATTGTGCTGGCAGAAATTTGCATAATTTTATAGATTTTGCACCTTTTTTTATATATTGCTTCTTCATGTAATATACTATATTTCTTTTACAAACAAAAAATATTTCCTACCCTTAATGTACAGTAGGTATAAATGTAAAGCAAATTTGCCGTTTGCCAATTTGCAAACGATGCCATTTTTTCAGCATTCTTCTAGAGTAAAATCATTCTGATTTTACTTTATCTTAAGAATCTTTTTAGTAATCCCTCTCATTTTTAATCGATCTTGGCTGTCGAGTTGCAGAAGGTCATTGATCCGGAAGTTGCTGCAATTTTGAAAGGTAAGAACAATAAAATTATTTGTAATTTTCACGAAAATTGTTTGCCATATATAAAGTGGAATAGTTCAAATTGAATAGAATAGTATACTCGGTAGTAAGCGTTAAATAGAAAAAAAATTAATATTTTCAGATTTCAGCGTAAAAGTGAAGCTAATTCTATTATTTTGAATACGCGATTTTTCCATCTGTCTAAAATGTCATTATGAAAATAGGATATCTCAGAAACTAGTTTATTTTTATTTCCATAGCGGCCGCCGTAAAGGTTCCTATTCCCCAAAAGAGAACGTGTTTTCAATATATCTAATTTCTTGTAATTGTATCGACAGGTAACCTTACAGAGATGTATTCTATTCCCCAAAAGTGCTTAATTTTTTAGATTATTTGATTTCTTCCAATAGGTTCACAAAATATGTGTGATAAACTGTTTTAATTCCTTCATGTGTAATATAAGTTTTGAAAATTTAATATGTGGACGTCCCCGAACTCTTGTTTTGTGGGATAATAAAAAAAAATTAGTTTTGCTAAATTTGGTTAATGTGTGTGTGTATTTTGAGGTTGTGTGTTACAATTTTCCCCAGATTGACTTTCAAACCACACAATATGTTTTGCCAAAAACTGAGGACAAGCAAAAAAAAAACATTGTAACTAATGCCCCGGAACTAACCTTGTTTTTAGGCAATTGAAAAAGTTTATTTCATAAATAATTTCCAAATACTGAAAAATTAAATAACAGAAAGCTGAAAACTAAGCCTTACATTAAAATAGTGCACATGCATAACATTTTTATTTACTAAAATATAGTTTTTTGTTATTATCTCGCAAAAAAAGAGTGCGGGGATGTTCGTTATACTATTTTATAGCATCTCCGAATACACTTTTTGAAAATTTAAATCCTTATGGACAAAAACCCGAGGGAACTGAATCATTCTGATAATGTACAGTAGCGTGAAAAAGTTTTCGACCAACAGGGTGAAGCCAATTTGTCTAGTTTTTAAGTAGATATTGCAAAAATAGTATAAATTTCAACGTTTTCTTAAATTTTCAATTACTTCCAAAATAGTCCACATTTTCAATGTTCTTGGGCTCATTTTGAAGCTTTTTTAACCGTATCGCAACAGTTTACGAGTATGAATCGCAAAAAATTTATTTTCGAATTGCAAGAACTTGAATTTGTAACAAAAAAGTTGGAAACATTAAAATATTATTTTTAGTTAAGAAAAATGTTAAAATAGTTTGTTTTTTTAAATAATAATATATTTCTGCATTTACAATTACAGATAATTTGAGAGCTTTACCTTTACTACCCGCGATTTTACCCAATACTAATTTCTCAGCGGGAAAAGGTCAGCTGACGACATCAGACAAGGGAAGAATGGAAAAAAGGTTCTTAGAAAATTTATTTACATGTATATATGCATATATATATTGAATTTTCTATTAATTACAGATATAAATATATGATTGAAATTTACACATTTTTCAGGGAAAAGGAAATAGTGGTGCGGAAGTTCGAAAGGAGTGTTACAGGTCATTGTCAACATCGGCGGAATAATCGAAAATCCCCGACAATTGTCTTTTGTGGATTTTGGCGGTGAGAAAATAAATTTTTTTCCTTTTGTTTTGTAATTCACAGTTGTTTTTTCAAATGCATTCCTTTAAATTTCATAGACAAAATAAAAACCTCTCAACGTTGTGTTACTGTTTCAGCTCGGAACCAATATAGACGATTATGTGGCGGATGTTCGCAAAGATGCTTCGACGAACGTCCAGCCGTACATAATCCTTATCAAAGGTGACACCAAGGACCGACTCTTCATACAAGTTGACGGATGTCACATCCAAATTAGTGATCGCGCAAGCTCAATAACTGCGTTTGATTTGCTGTATAAATTGCATTACGTCCTAAACGTGCATTTTGCTTCTTCTCTAACGTTTTTTTATAATTTTATGGAAGTTTATCTTTATAAAACCTCAAAATCGGCAAAGAACTCAGTGAGGTCCTTAGAAACAGCATTAAGAAACTTCAAATCAGCTTCCACTGAACTTTCGGACAGTCTTTAGTTTATTTTTTTTTCTCTAAATAATATTTCTTTTGTACGCTACGATATGTTTCATATAATTTAATAATAATTTATTAATTAAAATAATAATAATTTTAATTAATAATTAATAATAATATTACTGTAATTGTTAATCATAATTAATTACTAAATTAATTATTACCTAATTAATTTAGTAATTACGTGTAAATATCATGGTGCAATTTATAAAATGACTTAAAGCGTTGCTTTAGAAATAAATATATTTCATTTTAAATTTTTGATTTAATTATTTTTAAACTTTGAATAGATTTAGTGAAAACAAGACGGGAAACAAGCAACCAATGGGCGCTTGTGTTACGGGCATGCGCGTCTCTCAGAAAGGGTCTCATTTTTGACTAAGCAATTAGTGAATTTTGACTAACCAATTAGTAGTTTCTCCACCGTCCGCCATTGCGACCGGTGGCGCGCCACGTCCATAGTTTGACTAATTGAATTGGTTAAACGAAAATGACCAATTGAATTAGTTACTTTTGACTAATTGTCAGTTGCTGAGTTCTTGCTTCTACAATTAGTCAAAATTAACTGATAATTAGTTAAATTTAACTAATTCAGATTTAGCGAGTTAATTATTCTCTAAATTCGAACCAGTAAGAGACGTAGATATAATTCAAATCTGTAAGGATATTCGCTGGAAATAATAGATCTCAATAGTTGAAATTTAGACAGTATGCGGTATTAAAAAAAGTTAAGAGTCAATACTTGACTTATTTTCGCGTATCGCCTTAGCGCTCAGCCAGCATAATCCCTGTTTTTTCAAAAAACAGAGGTTTATACTTGTTTAAAAGGCATAAAATTAACCTTTAATGAGCCCACAAATGTGATATGGACAGATTTACAATTTGTGAATAATTTACATTAATCCCTTACTTATGGTATGGGCAGATTTACAATTTGTGCATAATTTATATTAAGGGTGGTTTTTCAGTATTAGGGGTATCTTTTGGAAAATAATTTTTAGCGGTTTTGGAGAGCAGTAAATGAGCCCTTAATTATTTGATAGGACAGAACTCGATTCAACGTTTATTTCATATGGGGTTCCGCCAGCTTAACGTTAAGCTAGCGTAACCCCCGGCTAAAAAAAAATAGTGGAGCATTAAATTTTGTAATGGGGTATTGAATGAGAATTAAATGAGCCCTTAATTATAGTATGGTCATATTAACAATCTGTGCATAATTTATATTAAGGGTGATTTTTTAGTATTAGGGGTGGCTTTTGTAAAATAATTTTTCGTGGTTTTAAAGAGCATTAAATGAGCCTCCAATTATGTGATACGATAGAACTCGATTCAACGTTTATTTCACATGGGGTTCCGTTCGCTTAACATTAAGCTAGCGTAACCCCCGGTTAAAAAATACTGGAGCATTAAATTTGGCAATGGGGCATTAAATGCGCATAGTATGATAAGATTAACAATTTGTGCATAATTTATATTAAGGGTGGTTTTTCAGTATTAGGGCTGGCTTTTGGAAAATAATTTCTAGTGGTTTTGGAGAGCATTAAATAAGCCTTTAATGATATGATACGATAGAACTCGATTAAACGTTTATTTCACATGGGGTTCCGTCAGCTTTACGTTAAGATAGCGTAATCCCCGTTTTTTTTCAATAGTGGAGCATTAAATTTGGCAATGGGGCATTAAATGAGCTTTAAATAAGCCCTTCATTATGTGATATGACAGAACTCGATTTAACATACTTTTCACATGGTGTTCCGCGAGCTTAACGTTAAGCTAGTGTAATCCCTGTTTTTATAAATATAATGCAGCACTAAATTTGGCAATAGGGAATTAAATTAGCATTAAACGAGCCCTTAATTATGAGATAGGTTTCAACTCGATTCAAGGATGTGGTTACGTCAGCTTAACATACCTGGCTTAAAGTCTACAGAGCTTTGATCAATTTAATCTTTAACTATACATCATTACATAGAAAATGTAGTTTGGAAATGTATACAAAAACTGGGATCTAAAAGAGATGTTTTTCCTGAAGTTTTATTCAAGCATTCCGAGTGCAAAGAATAACTATCCGAGTGCAAAGCGCGAGGTAAGTCATTTTCGAGCGCGAACTGTAAGATCCGACAGACGTGCGTCCTAGTTGCGCTCAAATCTACAAGCGAAGTATGTACTTGAAGTTAGGAACGTTCCTATGAACGAAATTAAAGAATTTTTTGTCAAATTTTATTTGGCATTAATCATTTAGGTCTGAGGATGACATAAAATGATATTCCATCGGAAACAAATCTCGAGTTTTTAATGTTTAACTGTCCTTACGGGCAGATTTTTTGTCCTTAGTGCTGAGTGGCCATCTAACCACCGTAGATATTCTCTAGACAGCTGAGGTCTATGGAGAGTTGGGACACGTGAAAGCCAACCTAAGGACTAGCGCTAACCTGAATACGGAAGTCATCACAGCATTTGAGCATATGCTTGACAACGCATGCGTGAAGACTAGCCTCAACTCAAAGTTGTTGTTTGCTGTCAATCGTGAACCCGAAAAAAAAATTCTCTGACAATTATATTGGATAAATTATCTAACCTCCAAATTAAATTTTTTCATTCTACTCAACAATTATTTATAACGCTAAGGGGCTATCCATAAATGACGTAACTATAAATGTACATTTAGGCCACAATTAATTACACAGGTCCAAAAAACAAATTTGTCTGCACAAGACAAGTGACTAGACTATCCGTATGGACTTTGAGCAGCTGAATCTGAATGTGGCCTCAGAATTGGTTTTACACGTCACAGTTTTCCCCTGGATGTATAAAATGGGGGAAACCTAGGGATATTGAGGAAATTATTTTGATAATACCAGTATACGGAACACAAATAAACACAAAAGTTTCCCAATGTTGTACAGGCTTAAAACCGTCAAATTTTTTGGGCTTCCCTACCGAAAGAAATCTCTGACTTTTCTTTAGCGAAATAGCCTGGCCCATTTGAGTCTATAAACAAAGTCGATTTGAAACAAAATAGTCACGGAGATAGTTTGAGAGATTTGGGTCCTTTTCAAGATCCTTTTAGTGGTAGTTTTAAGAGTGGTGCGACGGTAATATAATGTTCCTTTTGTATTCGTCACGTACTGGGCGGGCAGTTATGTACAGTAGTTGGTCGTGGCTAATCCGCCCTCCCTTTTTAAATTTCTCTTCAAATTATTAACACTTTTTTTTAATTGAAGAATTTTCTCATTATACTTATTTATAATTATAACTTATATACTGATATACATTTTTCTAGTTGAATTCAAAAATGTTGTCTTTTTTGGCGTATCTCATTCCATTTACGAGAAACTTTCTATTATTTCCAATTTTAAGCATTAAACAAAAAAAGTTAGATATCTGAAGTCATCGAAACCCATAGATTCCGAATTATTATGTTTTAGGCTGTTAACTATGAAATTAAAAAAAAATCTATTTCTAAATTTGAATCCGAAAGCTTAACAAAGGACCCTTGAGTGTCGGCTACTCTATTGGGACAGCCTCTCTGCTTGTTATTTATGATCGTATTCTAATTCCAATTTCGGAAAGGATATTTTAAAGGCTTCAGACCATTTAAACGAGCTTCCTGGACCTTCAAAAATATCTACCTGAGTGCCTGTGGGGAATTTCTCTGAGATTTTTTGACCTAAAGAATTTTTAGTATATACTCAAAGATTCTTTTCGGTAGGGTTGTACCATTTTCTCCCTAGATGCAAAAATTAGGAGGGATTTTTTGGTCACACACAGAAAAAAAGTACGTGATTTGAGGAGGTACCTTCGCTACAAGAATTTTCATGACCAGTTCAACGAAACTTTCACGATATCTAAATATGATCACCAAAGGTACTCAGTTAAAATCTCAGAAGCCTAGGGTACTTTATCAGCCGTTGATTCATGTCGCCGGCGACATAATCACAATGTTGCCAGATTTCAACTCAGTAAGTCATATCTTTAATATCTTTAATTTAATATTTATTTAATAATCTTTAATATCTTTAATATCTTTAAATCGTGTCAAACATTCTCAATTGAATTAATAATCTAGAATTCGTTGACTAAATTGTTATTTGTTATGAAAGTGCAATGTACAGGTAAAACTTTTCCCGAATTTTCATCTAAATAGTCAAAATTGAAGGCGAAGGCAATTAATTGTAGGTTAGGTCTGTTATTTATTTGCTTAATTGAGCTTTTCGACGTGAAATCAAATTTTATTTCTCGTTAACTGGAAGAAGGTATCATATTTTATTATTTACAATCGAAAATTACTGCTAAACTTGTTTTGAATTTGTGAAAAATGGAATTATCTGATTCCTCTTGTAAGTAATTAACATGAATGTATATGAAATTTAATATAGTCGCCCTTAATGGCGTTTTCATATGCTTGATATATTAATTTTAATACATATGGTTATATTAAATTTAATATTCTTTAACATTGCACTTAACTTTAGTTACTTCCTTAATTCAAGTCAAATCTGAAATTAAGTCGAATATAACTTTAAGTACTTCTTTTTACTGTTTACAGGCTACAACAAAAGTGGTCTCCAGGAGACAAGTGACTAGGATGTGTACATGTATTTTGAGCTGCTTAATTTGAATCTGGTCTCAGGATTTCTTGTACATGTCATAGTTTTCCCGGGACGCGGAAAATAGGGGAAATTTTAGGTATATTCTGGGCGTTATTTTGATAATACCAGTGTACGCGAAAATATACACATGGATGTTATACGAGGTGTGTTCAAAAAGTAAGGTGACTTTTCAATTTTTGCGGGCTACGTACATTCAAGTTTTAAATTTTTTGTTTTGTTGTGTTGGTACACTCGTCACGATCATATGTTCACAGTTTTGACTATATAGCTCGTGTTGTTTTTCTGGCAGAGGCGTAAAAGATTAGAAGGGTTTGGTGTGCTCGGCGATTTTCTTCTTTCGAAAAAAATGGAGCAAAGTATTTGCATTAAATTTTGTGTGAAAAATGGAATCCAGTGCTCTAAGTTCCAAGAAAGCCGAGAGGATGTCGAAGACGAACCTCGCCCTAGACGTCCCAGCACGTGAACAACAGATGAAAACGTTCAGGCAGTGGAAGAAATGCCATGCTATCTTTTCGGACGTTTTGGGCATGAGACGTGTGTCCGCGAAATTTGTTCCAAAACTGCTTAATTTTAATCAAAAGATCCATCGCATGACCATTGCACAGGAGATGTTGAATGAAGTCAATAATGATCCTGATTTTTTTAAAAGGGTTATAACTGGCCCCCAGTGACTTTTTTCTTTTCCCAAAACTGAAGAGATCCATAAAAGGACATTGATTTTCAACGATTGAGGAGATAAAAACTGCATTGCTGAAAGAACTCAAGGCTATACCACAAAATGATTATCAGAAGTGCTTTGATGATTGGAAGAAGCGTTGGCACAAGTGTATTATATCTGAGGGGGATTACTTTGAAGGGGACAACATAAATATTGAGGAATAAATGAATATTTTTTGAGAAAACCATAAAGTCACCTTATTTTTTGAACACACCTCGTATTCCTAAGTGTAGCGACTTGTATTGTAAACTGGTAAAAATTTTCTAGTGTGCCTTCTGTTTTTCGCACATGTCTTAACTGTCCCTAGAGGATCTCTTGGGCATAGTGTATTGATGAAAGAATAAAAGGGTAGAATTACGGTAAAAATTACATACAAATCTTTAACCTCGATCATCCGGCTACTTTGCACCGAAAACACTACTCGTGGACGTTCAGACGCAAAAATGTAGGTTTTCCTGCTTTCCGATTTTATTTGACAACTGAAGCATCATTTTTTGAATGCATTGCATTGCAGTGGTTAACTTTTATAGCGCAGATAGTAATTGTATGAGATAACCTAATTGTTTTACATACTTCGATTTTTCTGTTTCCACAACTCGAATAAATCGCAAACGTCCTTTTAAATGTCAGAATCAAAAATTTAAAACTGATAAAAGTCATGAAGACATGCAGGAGAAAGAGCGTTTGAAATTACGCGATTTCAAAAAAGATTGTCGTTTCCACATCAAATTAAGAAACTTCTTGTCGGATGCGCTCCTTAGAAAACAAATACAAAAAACACAATCTAATGAAGGGAAGTGCCCGCAAAATACGTAGCTTGCCCTCCACCTACGTCGGTATGACAAATTAGACCAGACTTTAATTATTTTTAATTATCAATCTATTAATGGTTGAATCATTTGCTTAGCACCTAGAAATTAGCACACTCTGGACAACATTTAAAATTTATGAAAAAAAACTAGTTCTCTGATACTAGTTTACAAACAAGGAAAAGGTTATGTCGTTGACAGCATATATTTCTATAAAGAAATGATCTGCCATAAAATTTTTATAAAACTTGAAAGTGTATAAATACATATTCTTAGAGATTCTCTGCTAATTCCGATAAAATCCAAGGTTTCAGTAGCAGTACAGTTATTTACTCGAAGCATTTTTTTACCGACTCAACTTATCTGGATTCTATTTCTCAGTTTCCTGGTTTATTATTAAAGATCCAACGGAAATCGTAAACAAGTTTTCCTCGTGTGTTAAATTTCGTGCAACTTGATTTTTCCACCAAAATAATAAAATGCTCAACTGTATTACATATTTAAATCAATTACATACCCTAATTATAAATTTTTGTGGTTATTGAAGTACCAGGGTATATATTTTGAAGTAAAGAAAAAATAATCGGCTAAAGGTAAAGAGATGTTTGTGCCTTAGTTGTAAATAAGTACATATTACGTATTTCATTACATATTACATAAAAGTTCAAAGACTCGACTTATCGGCTATTCCCAGATTATGGTTCTTTGCATACAAATCCACTGGCAATAAAAGCAAAGGATCGTTCTATTTTTGTCTTTGACGATTACTATGCAAAAATAGCAGGAGGCATTTAAATGGTAGACCGTAAGGTAAATAAGTCACACACCAAAGTAGTTCTCAACGGAAGAGCTATTTACAAGTTTGTTTGTGCAATGAATCTAAGATTCACACACCTAGTCTTCACAACTCGACCTTCTGTTCCTAAAGCCCACTAGAACGTAAATTGTACAGTGCTACTCTAGTTGCCAAAAATAATCTCAATTTAGCCTCTCATCCTTATCTATTACTCTATTGACTTTGCTTCTCTTTTTGCGACTGATCAACTCGGAAGAATTATATCCAAAAACCGAAATCTTGAAGATATTCAAATTAAGAAGATCAAGTTTTGTAACTTTCGAGTAACCAGGGTGTCGAATTGGCCGGGAAATTACCAGGAATTTTATTGACCGAGGATTTTAATCTTTTCTGTTGATTTAGAAAGGTTATTTCTACTTTTTTATAGTTGCAGGGCATATGAGTGTGTTTATTAGGTTACGGATTTATTTCCTATTTTACGCTTTATGGACCTTACATTTTTCAGATTATCTCAATTTGTTCTAATTGTATTATAATTTATTATTGTAGAAGAGTACTTATTTTTGTTGATCTTAGTTAGTAGTTGTTCTCATGCTCCCAAAGAGTTTTTATTGTAATATGAAATTAAGAATTCATTTTGAGATACTCAATATTGATACATTTATAAGTTCACGTGCAACTTTCATTTAATGCACTTGACTCAATCTAGAAAATGTAAGAATTTTACCGTGAAAACCCGAGAAATGACCGCTTGCTTTTATTAATTGAAAAGAGAGCTTAGCATACGATTTAAAGAGTATAGCGTTCCTTGAATCGGTTTTTGTAAATTTTTTAAGCTTCTATTGTTTGTGAGAGAAAATTTTTTTTTTCATTTATAAGAAAAAACCTTTTGCAAATTTGTTCCTCTGATATTTTTTCGCCTACTTAAGTTTGATGATCGAATTGATGATAGCTCAAGCATACAGAAACAATCATTTTCTCAATTTTGTCAAAAAATTGATTTATCACGTTTTGTTCGCTAACTCCTTATTTGTCTGACTTGGAACAGGGAATTAGAAAAAGTAATTATCGTTTTTATTTGATGAAAAGGAGTTTCGGTAAAAAAATATAATTTCTCTTGGAACCGGGAATTTGTTTAAAAGAATTATAATTCGGATTTAGTAAAAAGGAATTTTAAAAAATCCCTCTTTTAAGTCGTGATTCGTCACAATTTGAAAGTTCCCCCTTCTAAATCTAAGATAAAGAAAGTAGTATTTCAAAGAAGAAATATTTCTGAATTATAATAGAAATTTTGTTTGCATTTGTCGTAGCGAAATCATATTTTTTAAATTAAAAATTCAACTAATTGGTTAAAAGTTAAACTCTTTCGTTAAAAATAATTTTTTTTTTTAAAGACTTATAATTTTAATTCATAATTTATATCTGGTTGAAAATTGATATCTTGCATTTAAAAATTATAATATTTAAATATATGTACTTTGTGGAAAATTTATCTCTTTTTTTTGTAGAAAATTAATCTTTATGTTTGAAAGTTAATCTTTTTGGCATAAAATTCAACTATTCCAGTTAAAGATTTATCGTTTTTAGTTAAAAATGCATTAGTTTGGTTGGAATTAATTTTTTCCTAAGTGAAAAGTACGTATTCCATTTTCAGTTGGAAATTGATCTTTTCTAGTTCAAAAATCAACAATTTTGATAACAAATTTTCTTTTGTAAATGTACCTGAAGTTCCGAACGTTCAAATGAACGAAATATTTTTCCACATTTCTATTTTTCCCATAAATATTGTTCCAACTGTAATTTGAAATATGCATTATAATTATTTTCCAATAATAAATTATTTCCAATATAAATAAACAAACACTTAGCACTTTTTTGGATTAAAAAATCGTCAGTAACAAATTTAATTCACTTGAACGTTCAGAACTTCAAGCACATCTTTTGGAATTGATAATTCAACTATTTCATTGAAAATTCACATATTTTGTTACATCTATTTTTTTTTTGTAGAAAATTTTTTTTTTCTTTGAAAGTTAATTTTCTTTTCAAAAAATTCTTCTTTTTGCTAAGAAATGGATGTATTCCAGTTTAATATTTATCATATTAGTTGACACTTTATTTTTTAGATTAGAAATAAAATGATTTGATTGAAAGTTAAACTTTTTTGTTAAAAATGATTTTTTTGAAAGATTGATCGTTTTAATTAAAAATTCATTTGTTAGGCTGAAAATTCTATTAATCCATATGAATATTTCACCATTTTAGTTGAAAATTCGTCTATTTGGGTGAACCTTAATTTTTATAATACTAATTTAGTTATTCAATTTTGGTTGAAAAACTCTCTTTTTTAGTTGAAAAATCCATCTTTTTGGCTTAAAATTAAAAAAATCAAGTTGAATATTTACGATTTTGTTTTAAAATTCATCTCTTTGTTTGTAAATGTTACTATTTTCCTGAAAGTTAGTTTTTTTAAGTGATTTTTTTACTTATGCTTATTTAAAATTTCATAGTTGTAGTTGAACATTCATCTGTTTGGCTACACATTATTTTTTTAAACTTAAAATGTAATTGGTTAAGTTTTGGTGGGCAATTTTGTTGTTAGTAAAAATGATTTTTTTCTTTAAAAAATCAATTATTTCAGTTAAAGATTCATAGTTTTGGTTTAAAATGATTATTTTTTTAACTAAAAATATTACTATTACGTTTTTGGTTGAAAATTACTATTGTTGTAATTTAAAATTCACCTGTTTGGTTGTAAATTTATCTTCTTTAATTAAAAATTACACTATTTCGTTAGAAACGCATGTATTTTGTTGAAAAGTGGTCTTTTTTGACAGAGAATTAATCTTTTCATTTGAATTTGAATCTTGTTTAAAAATGTTTTATTTCAGTTGAAAATTGTACTATTCTTTTGAAAATCCGTTTTTTGTTGTTGAAAATTAATTTTTTCATCTGAAAGTTTAACTTACATTTTTTGTAAAAAAATTGATATTCTTAAGTGGCAAATTTAAATATTTGTTTAAAAATTCATTTATTTTTCTTTGTCAGAAATATTTTTAACCAAAATTGCTCTGCTAGTTGTATAAATTAAAAAAAAAAAAGATTAGATAAATTTCTATTATCAAATATTTATAAAATATGAAAGGTTTCAATTTGGGAAACCACATTTTGAGCAGCTCATGGAATTGAAAAGCAACGAAATTTGTAACGTAAAAAAAATCCAGTAAAAATCAGCTTAAAAATTGTGAATATTTTCAAAGTCTAATCCATTTTTCATTTTCTTCTTCGATTTAAAACTGATTGTAAAAGGTGAGACGAAAGTAATGTACCGCATTAGTCTTTCTTAGAGATTCTGAGTCCCTTTACTAGGATGGTTCTTATTACTTAGGGTAAACAATTTTTTTTACAAAATGCTGGACACCCACCCTCTAGTTTCATGTGGCCACATGAAACACAGATGTCTTGATGTTTGTATCCCAATTGGATAATTTGTATTTAGAAATCTTGCAGCAACCTTTAATTTTGTCGTGTATTTATATGGGGAAAATGTTCCCAAAAATGTGATATTTTTGCATTTTTTGAGAAAAATTAGTTAAAATTTAGTTAAGACATGTTTTTGTTAAAAAATAAATAGTGATGTGTAAAGCACAAGATTTGATAAAAATTGACAATACACACAATTTGAAAAAAATCATAAATTGTGGCTCATAAAATTCTCGGAAAAATCAACATTTATAATTTCTATTCAAATTGTATTTTATTTTACAACTTTATTTTTCGTTTATACACTTCATGCTATCCCGTAATATGCAAACTTGAATATAATTGTCATAAATGCGATATCTTCGAAATTATATCTACCGATATATTCTGTTTTTGGATGTACTGTTTCCAAAGTCAGATCCGCTTTTTTATTACCTTACAAAATTATTAACAATCTTGATAAGTTTTTCTACAACTTACATATTTTAAAAACCCAGATTTTTCACATTTGAATTCAGCGCATCAAAAACGGGAAGTTGAAGTCTCTCGGACTCCGCACTTTTATTTTTTACTGTTCCTGTGAACTCGTTTTTAATTCTTTTCACCGTGGCGCACTAAAGATAAAATTTTATTATAATAAAGTAATAAAAGCCCAACTAACAGAAAATTTGTCATTCTTTCGCAAGGTTACCTCAATTATCGCCGTTTGAAAATAAACACTTTGTACATAGACAAAAAAATAATTGGGAAAATTACATTATTAGGGGTAGGAGTGTAGAAACTTGGTGAAACGTTTTCGACCTACAGGCCACCTACAGATCGTATTAGGATCCAAAAAGCCTTAGGGGCACTTTTATCATACTGAACTCGCTAGACCCTTCGTGAAAGTTATCCCAATTAGAAGGTTTTGACTCAATTTTCCCCACATAAAATATTTGAGAAACTTCCAAAACTTCTGCAAGTCAACTAATTAATATTCGGTCGGGTTAAAAATTACAGGGCATCCTCTTCTCATGGAAACTTACAAAACTAGGAGATAGGGGCCGACATCTCGGAAATTTAAAAATAAGGGCCACCCTATTCCATTGTAAAAGAATAAATTGTAGAATTTGCTTTCCTTCTAAAACTGTTTTCGCTGTACTGTAGCGTTTTCGTTTTCCGTTTTTTCTATGGGTGGTGCGATGTACAATGCAGGCAAGGATGGCAGCAAGGTGACGACAGTGGTGGCGACTGCTGGAGCTGGATCAGACCGTCCTCAGGAAGTCTCGTACACGGACACCAAGGTCATCGGCAATGGCAGCTTTGGAGTCGTCTACCAAGCGAAACTGTGCGATACAGGGGAGATGGTCGCTATCAAGAAAGTTCTTCAGGATAAACGTTTTAAAGTAAAACTCCTCTCCTTTTTATTTCATTAGCTAAAACAAATTCAACTGATATACATTTACTTTTTATAACTGAAACCTTCAAGGTAGAATCAGCCAATTTAATATTCTTAGAGAAAAGTACATTCCATTTTTTCTGTAGCGTCGTATTTCTATAAAATTCATAATTAGTTCCTATCAAGTCTAAGAATCACCTTTGCAATAAACAAAATTCAACTAATCTTTTTTTTATATTAGTGCATTCTTTAATACCAACTTTCTAAAAATTGATCAAGCTTTCACGATTCCATCTTGCATAGTGATTAAAAACATCTTTTCTTCGGATTTCAGAACAGGGAGTTACAAATAATGCGGCGCCTAGAGCACTGCAACATCGTGAAACTCAAGTATTTCTTCTACTCTAGTGGTGATAAGGTAATTATTTTCACATCTTAGCTCCGCAAATATTGATATCATAAAATAGGTCCTATTGGAATTCTTTATAAGTCCCAAGTGTACAATAGCAGAGTGGCCACTGAACTGGGAAATGTGAATTCACATTTAAAGGAAAACTTTGTCTAATTTTCAGTTTAAAAAATCTTAAATCTCCTTTAAGGCTAGTGTTAAATTTTTATTTTTAAACTTAAAATCTTTCATTTTGCATTTCTTATTCCTAAAGCTTTTCACAACGAAATATTTCAGTTTTTAAACTGCTTATTTTGATTATTTTAATGTTCAATTTTTCCCTTATAAATCTCTCGATTAATCGTTCGTTTTCCAGTCAAGAAATTCACAAATACTTTTTTCAACGCTTGGACAATTTCAAATTAAAAGCTTAGGAAATTTATTGAACTGTTTTAAATGATAAAAAGGTTCCGAATCGAATATTGTAAAATCGTAGGACTAAATACTAGTTTCACCAACATTAATAGTTGCTAAATATTAGTAAATATTAATACTTGCAAGTGTAAACTCATGTAAACGTGCAAAATCTAATAAGATCTAATTTAAGGTTTTTAAATGAGACAGTTTCAAATAATATCAACTTGCAACATTCATGATTAAAGAATTACAATTTGAAACATTCAAAATTAGTCTTTAATATTTGACGCATCAATACTTGAGTAATTTATTTAATTGTGAATGGTGAAAATTGCAGTGCTCAATTTTCCATTTTGAAATATAAACAAGTTTTGTATTGTTGAATTTCATAAGTTTAAATTCTGCAATTGAAGTTTTAAACGTTTAGTTTGACAAATTGCTGTTCTTATTTTTAGATTATAATCTCAATGAGATTGAAAATGCTTTTTAACAGACAAAAGATTCCAGTTTTTGTTTCTAGGTTAAACTCGTTATTAAAAATAAAAAATTTAATTTTTCGATTCAACGATCGAAGCGCGTGCCGCGCACATAGCGCACAATGAGAACGTACACTAAAAATAAAAAATAAAGGTTTCCGAAAACATTACCTGTACCTGTGTAAACAATCTAGGCGCTAATTTTTTATCTTGCGTAAGACGAACATTTTATTTATAATTGTTTACTTACTCCTTGGGGCAATAGCTTTGGCTAACCGAACGTCAGAAAAGGAACACACATTGGGTTTTGTAAGAAAAAAAACTTTTTTTTAACATACTTTTTGTTTAGAAGTACACTAACTTCGGAAATAATCGTCACACGATCAGCGAAAGTAGTTACTATTAAAAATCACTGCTGACTTTGAAACGTTATTAATCGTTCAAAAATGAAGTGAAAAACTTTTTAAAACAAACTTTGAAATTCTTATTAAATTATGCATCAATTGAGCCCTAATAGCGATATTTTGGACTTTTTGGAGAGAATATACCAACTCGGTAATATAAAAAAAAATCAAGAATTTCTCGAATTTTTTACCTCGATTTCAACTTGTGGCATGACCTAGGAAAGATGTATAAAAAATATCAAATTCAGAAGCGTGTCTGTGCCGAGTTTCAGTCACTTTAGCAGCCAGTCTGACCGTCTGCGGTGCTCACCGGCTGAGACTCGATGCAGACACGCTTGGACATTTATTGTCATATCTTGGGAACCCCTAAATATTTTTGAAGTTTTATTGGCTTAAATTGAAGATGAGATTTCTCAGATTATGTCTTGTTAATTTCAAATTTTTCTATAAGTATGCTTAGCATACTTATACGAGTAGAAGTTAAAAAACGAAATTTGAGAAATTCTCGGCGCCCACCGCTTTCGTGGTCGACAGCAGTAATCGCCGACTGAAACTTGACATTTGAGACTTGGACATTATTAGTCATATCTCGAGTACCGTGAAGATTTAAACAAATTTTTATTGGATTGAATTAAAGATAAAACTTCAAAGAATAAGTCGTGTGAATCTGGGAGTTTTCCTGCATAATTTCTTAGGTTATGCTGCAAATTAAAGCCGAGGTACAAAACTCTAGAAATTCTTGGATTTTTTTTAGACGGCTTACTTGGTATATTCTCTCCAAAGGATCAAAGATGTCTCTATTAGGTTTTACTTGACGCATAATTAAATAAGATTTTCAACGGATTTTTAAAACAGTTTCTCGTTCTATTTTTGAAGGAGTAATCACTTTCAAAGCCAGCAATGATTTTTGATAGTACTTTCGCTGATGGTACCGAAATTTTTCCGTAGTAGGATACCTTTTTATTATTTTTAGAAACCTTTTTCAGTTTTGGTGCAATAGGAAAATAAAAATTTAGAATTCATTAAACTAAACGCTTGAAACTTCAACCCAACCAATTTCGAACTGTGCATGTCATAGTCAATATATTTTTGATCGGAAATCTCATAAATCTTAGTAAAAAGCGTTCAATTTATAACATTTTAACAATAATTACATAGGCCAAAATGGTTTTGTTGTTGGAAAGTGGAGGGTCTTTTCCGAAGTAATTTTTTACGTAGAATCCGAATTCAGGGTCAGAATTGGCCCAGCACATCAGGATTTTAAGATATTTGAGGTTATGTACCCAAAAAATGGCGTTTTTGGCTACTTTTAAAGCTGTGTACAGAAGACACCAAATTTTTTGGCATTTTTTCTTTAGTTTTATCATATAGTACTGCTCTTTCTCTTTAATTTGAGATCTCGTAATTTCAAATTGGCGTAACTTGGTAAACAAAAATGGTAATTAAACTCTGCGACTCTCAAATTAAAGAGAAAGAGCAGTACTATATGATACAACTATAGAAGAAATCCCTAAAAAATTGGTGTCTTCTGTACATAACCACAAAAGTAGCCAAAAACGCCATTTTTTTGTACATAACCTCAAATATCTTAAAATTCTGATCCCGGATTCGGATTCTACGTAAAAAATTACTTCGGAAATGACCCTCCACTTTCCAACAACTGACATGACCCCATTATTTGCAGGCCTGTGTTATAGTTCGCAGTCTTGAATGCATGATACTAAAATGGTTTAATGTCAAAATCATAATGGCCCTGCTTTGATAGTTTGAATTTTTTTTATCTCTGAATAGATATATTTAAACAGCTTTACATTTAAAATTGTTCAATTTTGAGTCTAAATTTAATTTGGTGTTGTGTAATTCTGAGCACGTCCAGTTAAAAAAAAAATAATTTTAAACTCTTCTATTTTGTAAATGTTTAATATGAAACATTTACAATTTCAGAATTAAAATTATACGAATTAGAAGGCTTCTAATTTGTGATTGTGCATTATTAAACTTTGAATTTAAAACTGCTGAATTTTAAATACCTATTTGAATTTTATTGATATTAAATATAAAATGCTTCGAATGTAGAAGAGTTCTACAATTATTGTTGCATACAGGAACGAAGTAAGGTATTACCTGGGAAATTACCAAAACCAAATTTTCTTAGATTTTAGTGGCCATTCTGAATAATTTAAGGATAATAGTTTCAAAAATTTAATTCTCTTTCTATTTTATTCAATGAACTTTATATTTCGTGTTTAAATTAAAAAATTCTAAACCCTCTTTTAGCCTGGATTAAATTCGAAATGAATATTTGTGAATAAAATTGCATCCTTATAATGAAGAAACTTTCAATTGAATCTTCATAATTTAAGTTTTGGTTTAACGCATGCGTCATTGTTATGTTATTTTGTAGAACGTCTTAAACGCAACTAATCCAGTTTTTCACGTGGACGTAAGTTGGAGCGTACCCAGTAGCTAAAGAGATTTCCTTTTGATCAGAGGTCACAAATGGTGGCCACAAATGTTTAACTTTTAATTACACATATGTATACCATCCTTTAAAAAAATTCTGTCCCCAGAGTTTCAATGAGACATGTTCAATTCAGATGCTAGGTTTATTTAAAAATTTGGTTAAAAGTGTCCACATTTGCCGACCTTTGTTTTTGATGAGTTCTAGGCAATCACGCTTGTACACAGATACGAACAGAATTTTTAAAAATCTGTTATGAATATACAAAAGCACATTCCGCAAAACTCTTTGGGGTTTCATTTTGAATTTAGTAATTAACGCTGCTTCGCTAGAGATAGAATGTTTTGCACGTATAGCGTGTCTGCAACTCAGATACACTTTTTGCTCAGAATCGTCTACCTTTTTGAAATCAACAGCGGAGGTTTTTTTTAACATTAATTACTGCTGCGTGCCTTTGAGACACACTCGCTTTTCTCGACTCAGCTTTCTTTTTACATGAATCATCTTGATTGACTATTTTCTTTTTATTGTAGAAGGACGAGGTTTACCTCAATCTAGTCCTGGAGTATATCCCTGAAACCGTGTACAAAGTTGCCCGACACTACAGCAAAAGCAAACAGACGATACCAATCAGTTTCATTAAGGTAAGTACAGCAGTTTCATAAAAATTATTTTCTGTTTTTCAGGACTTTCAACCATTTTTCCTTCAAAAATCACTCATTTGAAGTATTCTTTTTCACTGCAACACTGTAGCATTTCTTCATACTTATTTAAAAATGTCCTAATTACAATATTTAGGAAATAATTTGCGACGAGAGCAAACAATTATAATTAATATTTAATTACTTAATCCTCACAGCTTCGGCTTAATTTAAAAACTACAAATTAAATTATTATTAACAGTAAAATCCACCGACCCACTTGTTATTTTATTTAATGCCGGGCGCTTTAAAACAATTTTGGTTTGAAAGCAATTCAAATTTACATGCACTCAAATTATATGAATTTAAAATTTAAAAGCGATTATAGGATAAAAGCAATTTAAAATTAAATTTAACAACATTCACATTACAAGCGGTTCGAATTTAAATTGAAAAATGTTAATTACATTATAAAGAGTTTCGAATTTAAATTTAATATCTTCAAATTTTGTACGTTCAACTGATAAGAACCAGGTTGTCAGTATGGAGTGGCATCTAATTTTGTAGTATTAAATTTAATTGCAATTGACAAATGTTGGTATTTGTCAACCGAATATATAACGCATTGAAATTCGAAAGAAAGACTAATTTCCAAAGCAATTTTTCACTGGCAAAATTCTAATTCGGCCTTGAGAGACATTGAAAGGAAAATTGGAATAAAAAGTTTCACTATGTGTGCATTCAATTTATGAAGCATTACAAACTTTTAGACATAAAAACTAAAAATGATTAAAATTGAGAGGCACGTTCTTAAATCAGTCGAAATTTTTAATAAAATATTATCTTTTTGATACATAAAAATTAGAATACATTATATACCATTTTTTAAGTATTCGTGAAGCTTAAAATTTAAATATGCAATCCAAGCTAAATAATTAAATTGTGCATCACAACAATTTTTAAGCATTTTATTTCGGAAGCATTTATATAATCCAAATTGGAAAGCATTTCGAATTTGATGGCAAGAGAAAATAAATATTATGTTAATTTAAAAGAAATACAATTTTGAATGTATAATATTATAATAAGGATATAAAATATTTATGAAAATGAGTGTACTAAACAAACACAAAATGAGATAAAGTGTCAAATGAAGGCAGTGAGCTTTTATCATCCTCGTTTTCTCTGAGTATTGTTGCGAAATTACCTTTTTTTCCTTAAAATTTCCCTATTTCTTTCGTAAGGCGGTTTGTGAAGCTTGTTTACTAAACATATTGCGAGTTTTTTCATTCAGAAACATACTAATATTATTTTGGAGGGGTTATTCAAATGATTAGGATGCATCTAAGCGACTACAAGGAAGACTTCAATCATTTAATTATAATACTAGTGTTTAGCGAAGTTTCAAAATTTCTGTTGCCTTTTTTACAAAATAAAAAATTAATCTACAGTAAAAATATCTGGTCTGTAATTATTAATCACATATATCCCTAAATAGGAATTCTCAAAATTAAGCGATAATGACAAAATCATTGTATGAATGATGTGTTCATACTAATTGTTTGGATTAACCAGGAGAGGAGATCACGCCTTCGGGATCACCGAATTTTTTCTGCCTTCACAGAGTGAAAGTAGATCAAAATCCATTAAGTGCGTGTTTTTTATTTTGATCCATGGGCCTTGGTTTACGAGATATCGAGGTGTGAATATGTACGCTTAATGAATCTTAATCTTCTTTTATCCTGTAAAGACAAAACAAATTGGTGATCCCAAATGTGTGACTTCTTCTTGAGTTGAGGAATCCAAAAGTGATTAGTAAAGATGCATATTTTAGATTTGAAGCTATTTATAAATTGGTAAAAGTCTGTCCCCGACGTTTTTAGTTACGTTTGTAACATTCACATTTTGTGAAAGAACTAAAAAAACCATTCAAAAAATCTTTTAAAAATACTTTTAAATAAATAAGTACAAGAATTTACATACTTGTAACCTTCTTTAGATTGAGTTCAGGAGAACGACAGTTCATAAGTGAAAAACAAATAATTGTATAAAGTGTAGCAGATTTGACTATAGTCTTGATTCAAATTTTCCATAATATCATTGAATTCGTTCAGCTTCAGATTAATTGAACTAAATGAAAAGAATTCAATCAAATAAAAAATTTTTGAAACAATTTACCTAACTTGAGTAGCGGTGAACCCCTCAATTATTTTTAAAATTGGGATTGGATTACAACTTGAATTGACCTTTTCATTTTAGCTGTATATGTATCAACTATTTCGTTCACTGGCGTACATCCACTCACTGGGCATCTGCCACAGAGACATTAAACCCCAAAACTTGCTTCTGGATCCAGAGACTGGAGTGCTTAAACTCTGTGATTTCGGTTCAGCCAAGCTTCTGGTCAAAGGAGAACCCAATGTGTCTTACATTTGCAGTCGCTATTATCGCGCTCCTGAGCTCATATTTGGTGCTATTGATTACACTACAAAAATCGGTAAGTTTATATTTCTTAAAGTCTCAAACTATTAGAAATTATGATATTAGGGTGGTCCAAAAATGCATGGCAAAATTTTTTTGCATGCTAGAGGGCCGCGATCCCCCCCATTTTATTCTAAATCCGAAAAAAAATTACCTAATTTTTTAATTTTTTAATTTTAACAGGTGCCGGTTTTGACTTGAAGTTTCCCATGTAAAATGCATGGGAAAAATCACTTTTTGAGTATTTAGAATAATTTTTTAAGGTTTAAAAAATGTGATGGGAAAGTATGGGGGCCTGTAGAGAATTATCCAACGAAGAATGTCATCTACCAAACATATCGGTTTGCCACCCCTAACACACCCCCACGAGTACCTGAAAACTACCCTTAAAACAAAAAACGTCAATTTTTCATGAAGTCGACATTTTGAAAACTTTATTCTCGTCTTTTTTTACTTAAAATTAATTATATTGGTCTACTGGAATATTTATTATCATTGGTTAATTAAGTTTTAATTATTTAAACCAATGAAATTTATTTAAATAATTTTTTTCTCGAAAATTTGTTACGTCCCTTAAAAATTATTACTATTAGTCTAGTGAGATATTTATTAACATTGATTCATTTATTATTATTATTTAAACAAATGGAATTTGTTTAAACAATTTGTTTCAAAAATTCATTTTTTCTTTAAAAATTATTACTATCGGTCTAGTAGAATATTTATTAACATTAGTTCATTAATATTCAATTGTTCTAACAAATGGAATTTTTTAAAATAATTTTTTTCATAAAAAATTATTCATATATCTTCAGTGGAATAATTACCAACATTGTTCATGATAAGAAAAATTATAATTGGGAAAGTAGAAAAAGCGGTGGTGTGTGTATACAGAAGAAGAGGGGAAGAGGAAGGCTGGAGAGTAATAAGGTGGTGGATGGAGGAAAAGAAGGAAGAATTGGTTTTCATAGGAGGGGACTTAAATGCATGGACTGGCGAACAAGGGGGAGGGTTATGGGATGAAGAAAAGGAGGCATTTATAAGGAACTCCAAATATAGAGAGTCGGACAGGGAGGGGAGTAAGGTACTAGACATGATAGGAGAAACAGGATGGTTTATATTCAATGACAATATGAAAGGAGATGAGGAAGGGGAGATCACATTCATAGGAAAGGGAGCAACAGTAATAGACTAAATCTTGGCTGAAGAAAGAATGCGGCATATGATAGGGAGTATGAAGGTAGGGAATGAGATAGGGTCCGAGCACTTCCCGGTCAT
>NC_046658.1:37160652-37161830 GCF_010883055.1 Belonocnema kinseyi
TGAATTTCCCACATTACCTCTCGCTTCATTGTTCCGAATTTCGCCGAAACATGCTTGTGCAATTCTACTTCCCTCTCCCCTTTTTAGCTTCTCTTCAAACCTACAGGCTCTCCTAATTTGTCTAGTAATCATATTTTCCTTCCATCCCCAGATCTCCACACCATAACACAACATCGCCCACAGCAACGCATCAAACAACCAGACCCTCATTCTCCAATCATTCTTGAACCTTCTCTTTCCTATACCCCATACTTGGCCCATTACTTTACTCGCACGTTCAATTCTTTTCCCCACCTGCAGCTCGTTTCCCTCTTCTGCCTCAAACCAAAAACCTGGGTAACAGAACTCCTCCACAATTTCCACTTTTTGTCCGTTCATCCTCCAAACGTAATTTATTTTGCTCTTTCCATTTCTGAAACACATCACCTTTGTCTTATCTATGTTTACCGTCAACTCTTTTGTTCCCACATACTCTTCGAAGATTCTCATCATTAGGTTCATCCCCTTCTCATCATCTGATAATAGAAATACATCGTCCGCGTATGCTAGAGAGTATAGTTTGCTATTACCCAAAACCGTTCCTCCTTTCCCTTTCTCCTTTAGCTTCTCCTCTAAGTCTGCCAATAGGATACTAAATAGTAACGGACTCAACGGGCACCCTTGCCTTAGACCTTGGCCTGTCCAGAAAACTTGCCCTTTTTTCTTTCCTATTTTCACCCTAATCCTGGTTTCAGTAAAAATATCCTTTATCCTCTCCACCAACTTTTCCTCCACAACCCTCTTTTTCATTGCCTGCCATAGCACTTTTCTGTTCACTGAGTCAAACGCTGCTTTGAAATCTACGAACAAAGCGACTAGTTTTCCTTTCTTTCTTCTCAAATTTCTGTTAACTAAATGGTTAAGTACGTAGATATTGCCTATAGTTCCCATCCCTTTTCTAAATCGCGTCTGATTATGTGGGATACTTTCTTCTTGTTCTACCTGACTCTCCAACCTTTTTCTTAAGATTTCTGCATATATTTTATAGCCGACTCACATGAGAGTGATCCCTCTGTATTCCTCTACCTTCTTTCCTTCCCCTTCTTGACAAGCGGTACCACCAGTCCCGTCGTCCACTCTTCCGGCCAACCTTCCCCTTTCCATACCTTGTTGCAGATCTTCCACATCCCATCCCTAAT
>NC_046658.1:37161930-37172943 GCF_010883055.1 Belonocnema kinseyi
AATGGAGTAGGGTTGTACGGTTCAGAATGGGAGAAGGAGTGAGAGCATGCAGATATTGGATGGATGAAGAGGAGAATTTATGCAGAGTATGTGGATACGAAACGGAGTCATGGGCACATGTATTAGAAAGATGTACAGGAGAGGAAGAGGGACAGTTAAGTGTGGATGAGTGTATAAGATGGATCTTGAATGGTAGTGGACAGGGAGTGGTGTGGATGAAGAAATTGGAAGAAGTAAGGGAAAGCAAGGGAGTAGGGCAGAGCCAAACAGGTGATCCTGAAAAGGGACAGTAAAAAAAACAAAAATTATTTTCAATCTTGTGGAAAATGCATTTTTTATGGTAAGAGGAAACGAAAGCCATGGAAGCTCGCTCATTTTAGAAATTAATATCACTACTGTTACTATTGTTTATCTTTCGTAATGCAAAAGAGTAGAATATAAGTAGTAGTTAAGTTAGACTAAGGATGGAATTGTAAATATATGTACAGGGAGCGGAGGCCCTCAAACCCGTAAAAGGGAGAGATTAAATACATACAATTACCAACATTGTTCGATTAATTTTTTTTTAAATAAAAATTATTACTTAAATATTACTGATAAATTGATAATTATTAAATTAATTATAAATCAGTAATTAATTATTACTAATAAACATTCCACCAGAGCCAGAGTTATAAATTTTATTTTTAAAAAATCGAAACTAAATTATTTAAACAAATTCAATTTTTTGAATAATTGAAAATGAATCAACTAATTTTAATAAATATTCCAATAGACCAATAGTAATCATTTTTAGGGAAAATCGAATTTAAAAATATTATTTAAACAAATTTCATTTGTTTAAACAATTAAAAATTAATGAAAGAATGTTATAAAATATTCCACTAGACTAATAGTAATAATTTTAAGAGAAAAAAATAATAAGTTTTCGAAAAATAATATTTAAACAAATTCCATTTGTTTAAATACTTAAAAATTAATTAACCTATGATAATATATATTACACTAGACAAATATTAATAATTTTATGCAAAAAAAAAAATACAGGTCTCAAAATGTTGAATTCGTGGAGAATTGACATTTTTTGTTTTAAGGGTAGTATTCAGGTACTCTTGGGGGTGTGTTAGGGGTGTCAAACCCATCTGTTTGAAACATTAAATTCTTTTTTGGATAATTCTCAACAGGCCCACATAATTTCTCATCACATTTTTTCAAACCCTAAAAAATTATTCCAAATACTCAAAAAAGTGATTTTTCCCCAGGTACATTAAGCTAGCACCTCCACAATCGAATTTTTGAATTTTTCTTAGCTCAGAATGTTGGGCTTTTTTTGGGCTGCAATAAAAATTTTTGGGCTCCTGTACTTTTTTCAAAAAATTAATTTTCTTGTGGAGGTGCCAGCTTACATGAACCCTGCACCTCCACTTCTTTAAATCACTAAATAATAAAAATTCAATTACACCAGAATTTTTGGCATTTTTTGGGCTCTTAAAATCTGCAAAAAAAATTTTCCCCAAACTAACCCTCAACTCCAAAAATCAAACCCCTTCAAAAATTGAAAAATTTCAGTAATTCATTAACGAGATATTTTTGGGCTTTTTTTGGACTCCCAGAAAATACCCACTTCGATTTTTGGGCTCCAACCATTACAGTAAAAAATTAACCCCTTTGTAACACGCACATACGAAATAGTCAAAAAATAACTTTTATTAAATTTCAGAGCTTGAATAGAGTCCCTAATTTTTGGGTTCCTCGAAAATACACGCTACGATTTTTGGGCTTCAACCCTTAACGTCAACAATCAACCCCTCTCTACCACGTAGATACAACGTTGTCAAAAAATAAATTTTTTGACGTTAAGGGTTAAAGCCCAAAAATCGTAGCGTGTATTTTCGAGGAGCCCAAAAATCAGAGACCCTATTTCCACTTGAAAATTCTACAAAAATTTATTTGCAGAAAAAGTTTTATTTACGTGGTAGAGAGGGGTTGATTTTTGACGTTAAGGGTTGAAGCCCAAAAATCGTAGCGGGTATTTTCGAAGAGCTCAAAAATCAGAGACTATTTCCATTGAAAAGTTCTAGAAAAATTGATTTTTTGACAAAGTAGTATCTACGTGCGTTGATTTTTGACGTTAAGGGTTGTGGTCCAAAAATCGTAGCGTGTATTTTCTAGGGGCCCAAAAATCAGAGACTCTATTCAAGCTCTAAAATGATATAAAAATTATTTTTTGACAATTTCGTATCTGCGTGTTACAAAGGGGTTATTTTTTTTCTGTATGGGTTGGAGCCCAAAAATTGAAGTGGGTATTTTCTGGAAGCCCAAAAAAAGCCTAAAAATATCCCGTTATTGAATTACTAAAAATTTTCCATTTTTTGAAGGGATTTGATTTTGGAAGTTAAGGGTTGGTTTTGGGAAAATTTTTTTGCGAATTTTAAGAGCCCAAAAAAGCCCAAAATTCTGGTGTAATTGAATTTTTTTATTTAGTGATTTAAAGAAGTGGAGGTGCTGGGTTAATGTAAGCTGGCATCTCCACAAGAAAATTGATGTTTTGAAAAAAGTAAAGGATCCCAAAAATTTTTATTGCAGCCCAAAAAAAGCCCAAAATTCTGAGCTATGAAAAATTCAAAAATTCGATTGTGGAGGTGCTAGCTTAATGTACCTTTTTTCCCCATGCATTTTACATGGAAAACTTCAAGTCAAAACCGGCACCTGTTAAAATTTTAAAAATTGGGAAATTTTTTTACCGAATTCGGAATAAAATTGAGGGGATCGTTGCCATCTAAAAACCGCGTTTTTGAGCCACCCTACTATTATGATGTGGAATATAACAAATCTTTCTCTTTTCAGACGTGTGGAGTGCAGGCTGCGTTTTAGCAGAACTCTTACTTGGACAGCCGATTTTTCCCGGTGACAGTGGTGTAGACCAACTCGTGGAAATTATCAAAGTACTTGGTACACCGACACGTGACCAGATTCGTGAAATGAATCCTAATTACACGGAATTTAAGTTTCCGCAGATAAAGTCTCACCCTTGGCAAAAGGTACTCTATTGATGGATTTAATACATTTCAAAATCTTTTTCACTCCATTAGGATTTCAATAGGCACTGAGATAGATTATTGTAATATAAAAGGACCCCGCACTGAATGTATGGGAGAATGGTTTTCGGTGGATTTAGCTGAAACTTTGTAATTTTTAAGGTTAGAAGTGCCGGATGAAATATCCGTAAAAATTTTTTTTTTAATGGACAGTTTTAGCGCTATGCGGCGCTAAGCGCTCAAGATCAGTGAATAAAACGATTTACAACAGATTTTGTTACAAAAGCGATGCCAACATAGAAATCACGGTTCAGATCGTGGTCTGTCTTATTTTCGCCTACACCGTTGACTCACATAGCGCGCTTCTCAAAACGATAAAACGCTAAGCGCCCAAGATTTTAACTTGACTAATTAATCACTTCTTTAAAGGCAGAAATGGTACCCAAAGTAATATTAGTAATTAGTTCGCACATACCGATAATAACATTCTACCCTTCGCAAGAGGGTTGAACGCTAAGCGCTCAAGATCAGCGAATAAAACCAATCCTAGTAACTTTAGCGACAAAAGCGATATCACTATAAGAATCACGCATCAGAAAGTAGTCAGTAATATGTTTAGCCAAACCAATGAGTTATATTGCGCTCTTCTCGAAACGATTAAACGCTAAGCGCCCAAGATTTGAACATGACTATGTAATTACTTTTTTAAAGACAGAAATGGTATCCAAAGTAACATTAGTAGTTGCGCACATCGATAATAACAGTGTACCCTTCGCCAGAGGGCCGAACGCTAAACGCCCATGATCAGCGAATAGAACCAATCGTAGTAGCTTTAGCGACACAAGCGATGTCTGTACACGAAACACGCATCAAGAAGTGGTCAGTAACATGTTTATCAAAACCAATGACAATATGAGTGAACACCGTTGACTCATATAGCGCGCTTCTCAGAACGGGCAAACGCTAAGCGCAGAAGATTTGAACTTGACTAAGAAATCACTTTTTCAAAGGTCTTTCACAAAAGAAATGACGAAGGGTACACTGTTATTATTGGAATGTGCGCACTAGTTACTAATGTTAATTTGGGTACCATTTCTGCCTTTAAAGAAGTGATTAATTAGTCAAGTTAAAATCTCGGGCGCTTAGCATTTGATCGTTTTGAGAAGTGCGCTATATGAGTCAACGGTGTAGGCGAAAATATGACAGACCGCGATCTGAACCGTGATTTCTATGTTGACATCGCTTTTGTAACTAAATCTATTGTAATTCGTTCTATTCACCGATCATGAGCGCTTAGCGTTCGGCACTCTTGAGAACAGTACAATATAATTATCGGAATGTACGCACTAGTTACTAATGTTACTTTGGGTACTATTTCTGCCTTTAAAAAAGTGATGAATTATTCAAGTTAAAATCATGGGCGCTTAGCGTTGGATCGTTTTGAGAAGTGCGCTAAATGAGTCAACGGTGTAGGCGAAAATATGACAGACCGCGATCTGGATCGTGATTTCTATGTTGACATCGCCTTTGTAACTAAATCTATTGTAATTCGTTCTATTCACTGCTCATGAGCGCTTAGCGCCGCATAGCGCTAAAACTGTCTATTAAAAAAAAAAATTTTTACGGACATTTCATTCGGTACTTACAACCTTAAAAATTACAAAGTTTCAGCTGAATCCAGCGAAAGCCATTCTCCCATACATTTAGTGCGGGGTCCTTTACATTATTTTTTTAAGAATAAGATACCAGTTTGTAGAACAGAAATCGTTAATGAAGTGAAGAATGTCTGTGTGATTTTAAATAGTAAATAGGAAAATTTGACATTTTTTAAAGTGCCTACTTGAATGAGAGACAAAAATAGTATTCAATATTCTTCTCTACAAAGACTTAAGTATCGCTCAAGTTGACAAAGATTTATTGTTAATGTTAGTTTTCTAGATAATTTCAGAATGACTCATATTACCTCCAGTAACATATCTTTCTGTAAAATTACCCGTTGTTGTTTATAAACTTGATAAATGCTTGGTAACTCGGTAACATTCATTGTTTGTACATTTCATTGAACATTGTGACTAAATCCATTCAGCTTCATTGTCCTTGTGTCGACATTTTTACGATTCATTTCATAATTCAAATTCCTGAAAGATACCTACGTAAAGTCTGAAATTTAATTTAAACTAGATGTTGCACCTATTTCTTAAATATTCACCAAGAACACAATCGTACTCATGGTTTACAGTTTATGCTTCAACGAATGAGCTTGCCAAAGTGTTCCACGGAGCACCAAAAGATTAGAGTAAGTGGTATATTTTGAAATATGTTCTTACATATGGCTGCCAGAAATCTTCGTGTTTTGCCGATACAGGACTAACAGAACATAGCTGTAATTTTCGTACGATCGTATAATTGTGAGCTATAAACAATTTTCCGCTAACACGTAAGATTGCTGGTGGAGAAAAGAAAGGCTAGTAGTATACTTTTTGGGTTCCATCACGTCCAATCACAAGAACGCCCGAGTACCTTTTTTTTCTTTCCAAGGAACCGCCAATCTTTATCTGTATATTTTTTTTTCTTGCGGCAGCTAACATTACTAACACGAGAATCGGCGTGCGTTGCCTTGACACTTCTAAAGCGAATGAGAACATCACTTACTCTAATGTTTCGGTGGTTTTTGAAACATTCTCTTCGCGAATTGATACCTTGAGAATTTGAGGGGGGATCATTAGTGCTTCCTCCTACTTTTTCTGCATAATCTACTTGTGATTACGATTTATCTTGGGTTGTCAGAAGCATATAATTCAAAGACATATTTTTAATTATTTACAGAAAGGTGGCTACTAGAACAGAAAACCGGGCCTGGCATGAAATTGTCCTAATTTTTAGTAGAGAAACTTATATAATGAATTTAAATCAAATATCGCTTAACCCCTTTGTTGGCATTGACGCAAAATGCGTTAAAATTTTCCGTGTCCTGTGTGGCATTGGCGCACAATGCGTCAAACTTCTTTTTTCCTATTTAACTTACTCCGATTTAGCATTTAAGCCTTACTCGGGGGTTTTTGGGATCGCTGAATCTGAATCTGAAGTCAAAATTTGAAAATTCAAAATGGCGGATCCAATATGGTGGACGGAAATACAAAAAACGGCTCGATTTGATGTAAATCGAGCCGTTTTTTTGTATTTTCGTCCGCCATATTGGATCCGACATTTTGGATTTCTGAATTTCGAATTCATATTCAGATTTAGCGACTCCAAAAACGCCAGGACACAAATTTTAAGAATAACAAATTTTCGTGTCATTTTGGGCACTTTTTGTCGAATTCTCTCTGCCAACGATGGGGTTAATATCTCATGAAATTATGTAATTTCGAATGAGTTATATTTGAAATTGTGCAATTTCTAATGTTCCAATTTGAAATTGCACCATTTTAAGCACTTGAAATTTCTAAACTGAGAGTTTTCGACTTTGTGATTAACATTTGGAAATTCCCCATTTGTAACATTTTGAAAAGGACCACGCGTAAAATGTATGGAAAAGGCGGGGTTATTTAAAAACATTCAGTTTGAGAATAAGATTTTTGAAATCTATTTTCATAGGAATTATTTTTGAAACATGAAACTATTTTACATCGACAGGCTTTATAGTTTTGATTTAACAAATTTTAAAAGTTGTAGAGAGCTTGAAGTTGAAGATTGTTTAATTTTTCAGGTTTCTAATTTAAGGTTGCACAATATTGTACGCTTCTGATTTGATATTGTACAATTCTAGTACGTCAAACTAAAAGTGCGCAGTTTCTAATGTTTAGTACTGATTTTTTTTTAATTCTGATGGCTTCTAACAATAAGTGAAAATGGTTCAATTCCAATTAAATTATTCTCATTTGAGGGTTGTAGAAAGTAGCTTCGTATTTAATACTCAAAGAATTTTTGTATCTTAATCACTAAGAAAAAATTGTTGAATAACATTGAAAAAAGGGTAAACAACTCCACAATTTTTTCTTAGGTTTTAGTGGTCACCGCCCTGTAAGTTAGTAGCAACCCTCGGCTAATTTTTTTTGTAGTATTCGCCTGTTTAATGGAATATGGAATACTTGAATCTATTTATCGGTCGCCGAACCTTAAATAGTAATCCTCATAAATTCTAAAAATGATAAGACCTAGGTGCTCTTTAACTCTCGTGGCTTCAGTTTATAGTTGTTGCAACCATGAACTTATCCTGCAAAGAAAGATATGAAATTCCCTCTGCATAATGGACCAAACAAAGTTTTAGTAACATGTAGTCTTCTATTTTACTGGCAACTTTTTTGACGCGGTACTCACAATTTTCTCTCAATTTTACAAGATTTAGAACATTTATAAATAGATTTTAGAAATTAAAAAAATATACTTTTTACGACTTCTCTTAAAATAAAAATGTTAAATAGCGTATGATTAATTCCTGTTAATGGAAAATCTAAAAATAATGTTTTAACCCTTTCCTTCAGGAAAAATCCGAATCGGCCGGGACGCCGTCGCAAGGGGTCAGCACGAGCTCGTGCGAAACTAATGGAATGGGGAGAGGCCACCTGATGGAAAGGGTTAAACAATTTTATATTTTATTAAAATATCCGAATAATTACATTACATAATTACAAAACATACAAAGAATGTAAGGATTCTTTACTTCATTAGTTTAAATGAGGAGCAGCTAAAAAGTTGCCAGCCAAATTGCAGAGGGACGAAGGTCACGTACCATGTGGTTGAAAACTAATGCCCTCTAGTTAAAGTATGTTTTCTCTTTTTTTTCTAAATATTTTTCTCTGTTGTCAGGTTTTCAGAGCACGCACCCCACCGGAAGCGATGGAATTGGTTGCTCGACTCCTGGAGTACACGCCATCGTTACGAATGACACCTCTTCAAGCCTGTGCGCATTCCTTCTTCGACGAGCTGCGAGATCCGGACACCCGATTGCCCAGTACGCGGGAGCTTCCTCCACTTTTCAACTTTACCGAACACGAATTAAGCATTCAGAAGGAGCTAAACGCCATCTTGATACCCGCGCATATGCGGACTTCGGAAACCACTGGAAGTCAGTCCGAAGCCACGAGTGCTGCCGCAGGTGCTAGTGGTAATTCTAGTGATAACAACGTCAACACCAATACACCTTCCATCACACAAAATACAGACCCCAGCCAATCAACTATGGCTTAAATTTCTTTTCTAACGTTGCGTTGCAAGGATGATACACTTTAGTTTATAAAATCCCAAGAAGGCGATGAAAACATCGACCTTCTGAAGAGGATGTCCCGATGTAAATTAAACTCAACGCCACTCCGCTGCGCCGCGTCGCGGTTGACCTTGAGCCCCGCCTGCACATCTCAAAATTCCTTCCAATAGGCTATCGCTTTCGTTTCGCACGCACGCCCAGCTCAACGTCAACTTGCGTGATCGGTAGGTTTAATTCAGTGTATATATGAAAAGCTCATTTGAAGTCTCCAACGGTAACGGCTAAGGCTAAATATGCGACACCTATTCGAGAATTGTGTAATCTACTCCCTATAAGTAGTTTGATGCGTCGCTGAGATTCAAATCCACTCGCAAGACACTTCGCTCACAAAGACTGAACACTTGCGTTTTTTGCATCAAAATTCTACGAAAACAAAATAAATAAAACAAGACATCCTCGCATGCAAGAATCGAAAGCAATTTTTATTCACTTGTACTGGAAAAGATGATCTTTCAACGTTGTCCAAATACTTGATTCATACATAGTCTGCAAGTTATCGTCGAAACCTGACTGTTAAACAGCCACGCTCCATCGTTCACGTTTCGTCGATTCTAATCACTGCACGCGCTCTCGCTACTGTATCAATTATATTACAGGATGTCTACTCATCTGGAAGACCTGAAATTATCGACGAATTTTAAATAAAATTTTAGAAGATTAAATTTTCGTCATTATTTTAATGGAAAGACTGTCTGATTTGAATGCTTTAATCTTTAAATTTAAATACTTTTGGAACAGAGCTGAAACTGCATTTCTCTTTTGGGAGCAATGGCTACCAAATTTGACTGGTTTATTTTTGAGGCTTCAAAATTCAAACTTGAGGTCTGGATCCATTTCAAATAGTCATATGTTCTTTTTTAAAAAAAATAGGCAACACGCATTTTTTATTTTTAAAAAATTTCTAACAAGTAATAAGTCTTTGTAGTTTGACGTTCGTATTACAAAGAACATTTTTTAAAAAGTAGCCTTGGAAATAATTAAGATATTCAAATATTATTTCCAGAATCCAGGTTTGATAAACTCTCTTGGAATCCTTCGAAAAATGTGGGAAAAGTTCAAAATGAATAAAATGGTGTCGACTTGTTTGAAAATATAAAAAGCTTATTTTCAGAATAACAAAAATCCACCAGTTTTCTGTTGAACTTACCCTGTTAGTGAAATCCAGAGCGAATAAGCAAGACATCCTGCGAGCTTAAGATAAAACTTGTAAGTTTTAGCCAACATTAAACTCGCAGGATGTCTTCTTCATAATGGCACGAATTCAACAAAAAATTGACCGAAAGTATAAGTGCATTTTTTGTGAAAATAAACTGTTACATTTTTTTCTGGCGGATTTCGAAAGAAGACGGCGCCCCTCAGCAGGATCCACAAAGAAAATTTTAATTATGTCGGAAACTATAGAGGTTTAGAGACAAAATTGATCTTTTTTGTAAACAAAAAAAAAAAAACAAAAAAAGAAAAAAAAAATTTCGTTGCCGACAGTGATGAACCAGCCTACTTTGAAATAGATCCGATCTGAAGATTTGACCAGTTTTTAAAGAATATTTTCAGGTTTTTCCCGGCTTACACAGACATCCCGTAAACCCTTTGGCCGTAATTGTCACGTCGATTAGTTAGAATATAACTTTTTGTAGATTAGGCTTCCCAAATTCTTTTCACCCAACGCGACGAACTTCTACTTGAATTAGAGGAGTGATTTACCTATAAGCAAACTTCGATACGCAATCGTTTGGTATACAGCGCATGTAAAACTTTCAACGTTTCTGGTGTGAACAGCAGATTCGAAGTAGGGAACGACTTTTGCAGAAACGGTGGACCTCGAAGATTTGTGTGTTTATAATGCCTTATCTTGTACATAGACTACGGGTTTTTCCCCTTTGGAACCTCTTACTTGACTTGCAGACGTGAACAATTGTCTTTTGTACATTAGCCACTAGCTCCGCAGCCTTGATAGCACCCAGTCTACATATCATTTGGGGAAAAACAAAGGCGTAACTTATTTAGTTCCTTTTCAGGGGAGGGGCGAGGAAAGTGCCAGAGTTTGCGATAAAAGTTTAAAGAATTACAAAAGAAAGCGAAGCAAACTGGATTGAGCTCTAGAGGTGGAAAGACCTTAGGATTCATTTTAGATTTTTATCCATGTTGATAGATTCATTAAGATTTTAACGATTAATTTTATGGACACAGCCTTACTCAGGTTCTGCCTAAATTATTTAACCCTTCCCCCGATCGCGTGGAACTTTGAATCCTCTCAAAGCTTCGCTATTATATTTTCTTCGGAATGTCATTTACTCCTGTTCTGTGGATATTTGAAATTTATTTCACACATCGTTCGCGACAATTCGGATATGTAATTCAAAGCAGCTAGCGCGTCGTCTTAGTTACAGCAAAATTTAAATAACACTGATTACTCGGATTGTACGAGCGCTCTATGACATGAAAGTTCTTTCGAATTTCAGGCATTGAGAATGAATGAACTGAGAAGAGGTCTGAAATCACGAAAAAAATGATTGAAACACGGCTCGATTATAGAATGTTGATTATTATTTATCGTAATTATATAAACTATAATAAATAAATTTACTTGAATTAGTATGAATCTTATGTTTTTTATTTAAGAGAATATTTACAACAAGAGGAGAGAACGATTTATTTCGATCGAGGCGATCGGCGTTTCTTGCTTTAATCCAACAAAGCTCTGTTATGTAG
>NC_046658.1:37173043-37178033 GCF_010883055.1 Belonocnema kinseyi
AACCTAGCAAAACATAAATGTAATAATTGTTTATATCATTAATAAATGAATTAAAGGTAAATTAAATTAAAATATTGTGTTCATGTGAGACCGTGTATGACTTCATACATATGTATATACACAGTTCATTCAAAAAGTTCCGGGACTTATTTTTTTCTGAGCATGCTTTGGCGATACGGTTTGGTCTCTCCATAGAACACTTAATCTGGTTCATTCTGAGTCTAATGCACTTTGATTCATCGCAATCACTTCAGTCTCTTGTGTGAAGTGTACATTTGAAATTATTAAGATTTTTTATTTTGTCACAATTTGAGTAATGGAACAAAGAGCCAAAATTAAATTTGGTTTCAAACTTGGCAAAAGTTCTCCAGAAACATGCTCTTCTTGAAAGTATGACTGACATCAGCCCATGAAATGAAATTTAATGCCCGCAAAACATGCTGCACTTTTTTCTCTTGTGTCAGAGAATGGGGTACGAACATCGCGCACACTTTTTTTGCGAGAACGTCATGCACTATAGTGTGAACACTACCTACACTAATTTGAAGCTCCTGTGATAAAATTTCAATATTCAGTTAACGATTGCTTGCCAGGAGTGGACGCACCTGTTTAACGTTCCAGTCCGGGACGCTTGAGGTGAGACACTCTTCTCTCGGATCGTCCTGAAGCGATTCCCGGTCATCTGTAAAATGCACGTACCACTTAAAAACTTTGCTTCGTATTAGACAGCCTCTTTAATAAGCATTTTGTAACGCTATTTTTTTCTGAAGCACTTTTGTCTAGTTAGAAACAAAACTTGAATGCGGATCTTTGTTCCATTATTTAAATTGCGACAAACTAAAAATTTTTAATAATTTCAAACGTACACTGCGCGCAAGCGACTGAACTGATTGCGATGAACCCAAGCGCGTTAAACTCAGAATGAACCAGAGTAATTATTCCATACAGACTTAACCATATTGCCTTAAGAAAGCTTAGAAAATAAAGTCCCGGAACTTTTTTAATGAACTGTGCACATTTAATTTTTCAGTATGATTAGTGCTGTAGTTTTGCAAAAGTCCAAGTTCAAGAATTATTTTAAGTTCTCTACTCGGGCGAGTGAAAAATATTTTCGAGCCATGTCTCAAACTCATTGGGTGGTAAAAACTGTCGAGTTTAATTTTCTCACAGTTCCTCCCTAGCTGCAGCATTTTTTCTATTATCACCTACTGATTTTCACTGGGCGTATAAATATTAAAGTAATCCGAAATGCAAGTTCTAACCACTTAAAATTTTGACATTTTAACTTTTTCGTGTTACTTTATAATAATCTAACGATATTGAAAATGAACAACACTAAGTAAGAGCCTCATGAGTACAACAAACTGGAGTTTTACTTTCGATTGATGCGGTTTTATGATTTTCAAATAGTGAGATGTAAAGTGTGGCTTGAAATGTGCAAAATAATATGAAACATATATCTTCGAAATTGATAAAATTTCGAGTTATGAAGTAGTTTTAACATGTTTTTAAATCTAGGTTGTTACTCCTACATTCGGAGGAAAAACAAAACATCCAACGAGTTTTTTTTATTTTTGGCGAACCTTCAAGTGGCATTTCAAAAGTTGAAGTTAAAGGAAACTGGAGATTTGAGAGCGTGAATAACTTCGAGAAACTGAGAACAGAATAAATAGTTATGAAACCTGTACATACGAAACTGCTAAATGCGTAAAGTAAGTGCTGTTGGAAGATAAATTGAAACTTAGATGTATGTGATTAATTTACGGTGAAATTAACGTAAGAACGCCAAAGGTTGCACAGATGAAGATTCACAATTTTGCGACGAAGCCCCTTTGAAGGGAAAAATTGGTACGTATGTACCACTGTCGATATAATGTCATTTTATTCTGTGTACATAGGATAAACAAAGGCAAAAAAATAAACCCTTTAAATAATGTAGATTGTAGACTCATAGACATTGTAAGTAGGCAACGCTGATGGCAGCTGTATCGTAAGAAGTTAAGCAACATCAAAGGAGAGTGCAGGTAGTAAGAAGGAAAAAACAAATTTCTTTGTTTTTATTGAATAGTAAACGTTATCGGAAAACTGGAATCGATGAATATTTTTGTTTAAGCAAAAGCAATTGCAAAACTTTTTTTCATTTAAAAACTATTTTAAAACCTTGTTTCAGTTATTTAGAGGAAAGATATGGCTGGTAACTTTTCTTATACTAAATACTGAGAACAAAAGTTTCATGGGATTTCATTTCAGCATTTGTACTGGAATACTAATCTTCAAAAAAAATTATACTAATGTACTTGTTTGTATTATAATAATGAATGACTTTATTTATCAAAACGGTGAAAGAGGAGACTCGGTTGAAAGCTGTTGATTTCTAGTCTAATCATAACATATTTTTGTTACTTGCTAAATTAGTTAAAATAGTAATTCATTGGGTGGATATCTCTAAAAGGAACGAAATTTTTATTTTTGCAATGCTCATAAGTAATTTAATTTAGAAATTGTAAGGCACAATAAAAAGGAAGATTTTTGCAGTTTAATAAAAACTCTGCACATCTATAGTTTATGCTAATTATTGGCAATTTAAATTATCTAGTATAAATTAAATGATCTCGCCGGTTCCAGTCAGTGATTCTTGCCTATTGTGAAATAATCCTCTTTCAAGCTTTTAAGCAATTGTCTCAAAAAATGTAAATTACTACAATAGTTTTGTTTTAAACAGTTGCATACTAATTTTTTGCGGGCATCCTCTTTAGAAGCATAGACGAACCTTAAGTACTCTTTATTATTAAAGAGAAAATTGAACTAATTTCGTGTCGATTAAGGTCCTCTTACTGAAAGAAGTGGCATGAGCGACGGATAAAATAGAACTAAATCGTTACGTCATTGCATTATGCCTCTTTTGAATACGCGTACCTATTTCATTAAAAAATAATGAGAAATTGCAAAAAAGGTACCCAGACCAAAATTTTCCGACTTTTGAGAAAGAATTGGTAAAGATCAGAGTGGCGATTTTGACAATTTATTCAAGATGGATGAAAATAACGACCTTTGATGAAAGATTTACAAACTATTTTCAACTGAATTAAAATCGTTCGCACTTAACAAATATAAGGAAAGTTTATAGGAAATTAAAAGTTTTTTTTTTGTAATTTTCAACGCGTGGGTTCCAAGGGCATACGTACAGAAGTCCTTATTAATTCAATCCAATAAGGCAGAAAATGGCGTATAAGAACAAAAATATTCCAACACATATATAAGGATCTATAAAGTATGCACAATGAGAGACAGTGAATTCAAACATAAAAGTCAATTCCAGCTCATAGAAGTATTAGATTTATAGACTGATGTTTTAAAATTGACCCAGTTGATGGATCTTTTTCAAAAGTCGAAAAAATTGGAATTATTTTAAAAAATTCGTCGCTTGTAAATCTAACAATAAATGCTGACAAGGAAGGAAGGGGCTGATAAATTGCTGAAGCTTTTCGGTCGAAATGGCGGCCCATCTTGTGCGCATTATTACAAAAGAAGAAAATAAATCCGTAGTCCCCATAGCGAAAGTTGAGTGACAAAGCGACCGATAAAAATATTGAGAGACGAGGGGACCGAGGAACGATGACTGTAAAAACGGCTCAAGTCTAAGTCGAAGTGAATCGTGGGAAAAATCTTACTCTTGATTGTATGATATTAGATAAATTGTTTAATACCAGTAGCTACGCGTGGAAATGATTACAACGCAGGCTACGAAAAAAAAGAAGCGGCTTATGAGATAAAATGTGTGAATAATGTGATTGAGTGAATGAATATGAATGCGAGAATTGGAAGAGATACAAGCGAATACTCGTGGAGAGAAAGGGTGAAGAATGTGGCGTTTGTCAAAATGTCGGCGAAAGGTCTGAAAAAAAGGCAAGTAGGTAAAAATACATAAAGAGCATATACATACATATATATGTATATAATACAGAAAAAGAAACATATATATGAATATGTATATGTATGTATAATTATATAATTATACTAAACAATAATTGTAGCGACTATTATTATGATTACTATTATTATCATTATGATGATAATTATGATTATTACTGTCATTATATAAATATAAATAATTATAAATACCTATCATCTGTTTTCTTTCTTTTTTATTTAATCTGCGTTTTTCTCGACTCGAATTACACCCAGTTCTTACAATATTTGTATAGCATACTACATATTAAATGTGTTATTAATGCCAGAAATTGAGTCGTTATATAATACTATTATTACTGTACATTTTTGTGGTTTATTTAACAATAAAATATTAACAATAAAATATTAGCAATAATGTTATTCAAAATGCGTCTCTCTTCATCCTCAGGCGAAGCCACAAAAATTAGGCAATTCATTCATTTGCACATTACACTTCTTGAAACTTGAAAAAACATGTTTTTGAAATTAGGCTACAGAAAAGAAAAAATGTCTATGTTAAGAACTGCGTAATAAGTGTTTATAATAGTTTGTTTATAAAAAATGGTATATAGAAATCAAAATTTTCGTTCAAAATTAATTATTAAAAAAATTGAACTTTTTAGAATGTCTAACAGTATTTACTAGGCAGTCTGATAAGTCCCTGAAAAATGAAACGCGGAGACGTTTTTTTGGCCAAAGTTTTATTTTTATATATTATATTATATATATATATATATTTTTTATTTTTCAACATAGTCTCCTTTTAGGTCAATACAGCGAGTCCAACGATTTTTTAACTTTTTGATACCGTCCGAAAAGTACTCGATCGGAAGGTCTCCAAAATACGCCTCAGTTTCAGCTATGAGCTCCTCATTTGAGTAAAAACGCTTACCGGCGAGCCATCTCTTAAGGTCAGGGAACAAGTAATAGTCGCTGAGGGCCAGGTCTGGTGAATACGGTGGCTGAGGAACCAATTCGAAGCCGACTTCATGCAATTTTGCTTGTGCAACTAAGCATGAATGAACAGGCGCATTGTCGT
>NC_046658.1:37178133-37187859 GCF_010883055.1 Belonocnema kinseyi
TGGCTGAAGTTTTGACAGGCGTCATTTGAACGATCAAGCTCGACGAAAATGGTTCACATTAGTGAATACTAATGCCATCTCTTAGAATTTTCAGGTACTTATTAGACTGCCTAGTAAACGTGGAATACATACAAGAATGAACAATTGAGCGTCTGGATTCCATAACGTCCTTAGCGCTCGGACTCGCCCTCCCAGTATCATGTGCCTTGCGGAAAGGCGGAAAAATTCCCGATATTACCAACTTCGGAAATTCACTGCGCAAAAATATGACTATATGCGGCTCGACGAGCCGCGCAACTTTCATAAAGAAAATGTTTTAAATCAAATTGATAGTTTTTTTACAAAAAATTAAAAACCGGACATTTTCATTGTCCCGAAATCAATGACTTTTTAAACTAAACTCGTGAAAACTCGGCTTTTGTTCGACGAAATGATATTTAAAAATAGATTTCTTTTTTATATTTGCAACACGAAAATTATTGCAAACCATTACTGTCAGTAATCGTTTTCTCAGACTTTGACGGACAAAAGTCTGCAGGGGATTTTCGCGGATCGACAACTTCCAGTGACAAAGTTATTCCTTGATGTTTAAAGAAAACTTTGACAAAATTTGAGCTCATTCGTTTTTTTGTTTGTTTAAGAGATGTAAGCTATTTTTTATTTCCGCGCGCCTACTCGACTCGAGTCGACCGACGCCCTCGTACCAACCACAGTCGTCTAGAATAGGAATGTACTGTTCATAATCGCGCAAAGGTCGTATTTTTTAACCGATTTTAAAGTTTTTTTTAGAAATGTTCAGCATCAAATTTGTAAGAGAATTTTGGTTTGAGATTTTAAATTTTTTGTCACGGTGCAGCAATATATAAACAAATAAAGTGAAAAATTTGGCCATTTCAGCTTTGTGAATTTTTATCTCAAAGAAAAATACAGAACGAGACTTACCATCACCTGCAAGTATTGAAATTCAACATTTCTCTTCACAATGATCTATAGAATATGAATAAAGTATTATTTTCAACATGTCACCACCATAAGTTTGTTTTATAGGATCCTGAAAAAATCCATAACTGAAAAAATGAGTTTTGCGATTTTTAGGTGCTAATTAGTATTTTTTAGTTTTTTTAATGCAAATTGTTGCTAATATATCAAATACAACTTCATACTCATAATTAGATACTTACAAAAATTGTTTAAAGAATTTATTATTGTTTTCAGAAATTTTTCTTAAGAATAGAGGTAGAAAGTGACGGGGTTTTCCAGTTGTTGTCCAATTTTCAAATGAAATTAGGTGATGCTCTATTATTTTTAACAAAAATACTTGTTCAAACAATTTATTATTATTGTTAGTAATATTAAATTTCAATAATACTAGAAAGTTGCGGCTTTTTCTGAACTCTTACATTTTTGCCCACTTTTTGCTAAGTAATGTAACAGTTAATGTAAGTTAAGGAACATGCTTATTTAGAGAATTGTTTATTGTTTATAACTATATTTTCATAAAGGAATGCTATAAATATGCTTTTCCCTCAATATTTAGTTTTGCTTTGACTTTATTGTTACAAAAAAAAAGAATAAGAATAACAAAACATAAAAAAGAATAATTTTAAAAATAGTATTGTATTGTTTTAAATACTTTTTTGCTTTTTTTCTAATTAGAAACAAATTAATTTAAACAAACGAGCTATCTTACACAAGAGACAGAAACATAGAATGGAATATAACATAGGAGTGGGTATATACACAAAAAAGAAAGAGATTCTTTAAAATATGATTCTTTATAAGGTTTATTCATTACTTTTTCATAACTAAAAAGGCAAAGCAAAATTGAAAATTTTAAAAACAAACATTTTCTTGCACTGATCTAAGAGAAGATATTTACAAATAATAAATTTAAAAAAACCGCAACTATCTAACATCAACATCAGAGAAGATAGTTTTAAGCCATAATAATTAATTACTTAAACAATTAATTTTTCCACTTTCATTAGTTATCCATCCCACTCGAATAGGAAATTTGGTTAGCAATAATTAAGTGTCATCTAAGTTTAATTGAAAATGGGATAAAAAGTAGAAAAGTCTAGAAAAAAACATATTTCGAAAGATTTCCATAATTGTCCAAACATAATTTGGAAGATTTGAGGGTAAATTTGTAAAGATTTCTATAAAAAGTTGAAGGTTTTTAAGAAGTTTGAAAAGCTTCAAAAAGATGGAAGATTAATTTATAGATTCTTGGAAAACATTTTTATAACGTTTTATTAAAAAAAAATAATTATTAAAGAAAATTTGAAAAGGTATCAAAACATTTCAAAAGATTGCCACAATTTTTAAGAACATCTGGAACATGAAGGGGCAATTTTGATCATTTTTTTTTAATTTTGGAAATAGTGCGAACCAGTTTAAAATATATCTTTCAAACTTTTTTAAGTCCTAATTATGTTTTAAGCTGACTAGAATTTTTCCTCATATTTTGCAATATCCTAAAAAATAAAAAAAATATATACTTTTTTGACATATAGTCTTCAAAATTTTTTAAAAATTTTTTCAAGAATATTTATATAACCTTAAAAATAAATGAGCTAATAACCAAGTGGGCAGAAAACGATGAAAATCCAAAGAACGTCCTTGGGACGTTCCTGAGGCGTCCTATGTCAGGCCAATCAATGTCTGTAGGACGTCCAATGTCCTAAAGATGACCTAAAGACATGGACGTTCTCGGGACATCTTTTGTACTGACATTAGACGTTTTAAGAGCATCCCTAGTATGACCAAAAGACGTCTCTGCGACATCCTTAATTTTTTTTTCCACTGGGAAATCTAAAAAAGAAATGTTATTTAATTGAAAAGAGCAGAGGGATGTTAAACATTTAAGAAAAAACCAGCACATTTCTTCCACTTACATAAGAGAAGACAGTTATAAACAATAATAAATTAATTAAAGAACTATTTCTGTTTAATTTACATTAATTATTATTACCATACTAAGTGAAAAGCGGATGAAAAGTTGAAAATTTCAGAAAAACCCGCAACTTTCCAGCATTATTCAAATTAGGTATTATTACTATTATTACACCATTAAGCCATTTCCCTTTCGGGGTAGGCGTGACTCACTCGGTGGGGAAAGGAGTAATCCGAGGAAAAGATAGAAAATTTTTAGATTGATCCAGAATTCTCATGTTATTTATGTAAATAACACGTTCGTTCCGCAACACTGCTCCGACCCAGGTTGCTGATCAATCTCTCTAGCAATCACCCCAAGTGAAGATCCTCACAAAGTCGTTATGTAAGGTTCCCCACTTGAGTCCATCAGTGTCCAAGGTCTTTTGTTTCAGGCGTCATTCACTCTAATGACACTCTTTTTATTGTATCATTAACAATAATATTAATTTATTTAAAAAATTAATTTTATCAACATTAATTCACTATCCACCTCACTCTAATTGTAAATTGGACAAACAGTTAAAAATTTCAGATGAAACCGCAACTTTCTAGCATTATTGAAATTGAATATTATTGAAAATGATAATAAATTGTTTAAACAATTATTTTTGTTAACAATAATTAAGCATCATCTAAGTTGAATTGAAAAATCGACAAAAAGTGGAAAACTTAAAAAAAACAGTAATTTTCTATCTTTATTCTAAGAGAAAATTTGTGAAAACAATGAGATTTTCTTTAAATAATTTTTGTAAGCATCTAATTATGAGCATTAAGTTGTATTTCATATATTAGCAACAATTTGAATTAAAAAGAAAACCTAAAAAATACTAATTAGCACCCAAAAATCGCAAAACTCTTTTTTCAGTTATGGAATTTTCTCATGACCCTATAAAACAGACTTATGGTGGTGACATGTTGAAAATAATACTTTGTTTGTATTCTATAGATCATTGTGAAGAGAAATGTTGAGTTTCAATACACCCAGCTGATGTTAAGTCTCTTTCTGTATTTTTTCTTGAGTTTCAAATTCACAAAACTGAATTGGCCAATTTTTGCACTTTATTTGTTTATATATTACTGCTCAGTGACAAAAAACTAAAAATCTCAAACAAAAATTCTCTTACGTCGACTCGAGTGGAGTGCGCGCGCGGAAATAAAAAATCGCTTACATCTCTTAAAGAAAAAAGAAAAACGATTTAGCTCAAATTTTGTCAGTTTTCCTTAAACGTCAAGGAACAACTTTGCGACTGGAAGTTGTCGGTCCGCGAAAATTGCCTGCAGACTTTTGTCCGTCAAAGTCTGAGGAATCGATTACTGACAGTAATAGTTTGCAATATTTTTTGTGTTGCAAATATAAAAAAGAAATCTATTTTTAACAGATAGTTGGTATCGGCAGGGGTTTTTCTATTTGGAAAATAAAAATGAGATCATTTCGTCGAACAGAAGCCCAGTTTTCACGAGTTTAGTTTAAAAAGTCATTGATTTCGGTACAATGAAAATTTCCTGTTTTTAATTTTTTGTAAAAAAAACTATCAATTTGATTTAAAACATTTTGTTTATTGAAGTTGTGCGACTCGTCGAGCCGCATATAGTAATATTTTTTGCGCCATGAATTTCGCAAGGTAGTAATTTTCGGAAATTTTTCCGCGTTTCCGCAAGGCACAGGGTACACACAGATCTGAAACGAGGAGTGGTCCAATACTATGACACGTCTATGTCCGTGCGAATTGGGTAGGAGACGATATAAATGCCTGGGTTGCGCGCGCAACCCATTTCTCCTCTTCTGAATTTGAAAACTCGAAGGTGCACGATTGCCGGTCGGAACACTTCAGCGGTTCTATTTATATCTCTATCTGCTTTGAAATAAAATGAAGAGATTGGGATTTTAATATCTCCAGATTTCGATGCTGGGCTGGCGATTCTCATGATTTGAATACCTCGCGCGCCTCTTTAATGCCTGTATTTTGAGGTTATGTTCCTTCAAGTATAAAATATAAATTATATAAATATTAATACTATTATATATATATATAATTAATTAATTATATTATTATAATTATGTTATATTATAATAGTCTTATTTAAATCTTGACCCGCATTTGAAAGAAATAAAAGAAATGGGTGATTTTGGAATTCATCTCGTTTGGATAAAAACTCAATTATTTGATTGAAAAATTAATTATTTTGTTAAAAATGTAACTATTTTGTATAAAAGTCCTCTTTTCTATCAAAAATTCAACTACTTTGTTAAAATTTTTATTTCTTTTATTTGAAGGTTCATCTCTTTCGTTGAAAATACATTTTTGAAACTGGCAATTAGTCTATACCATTTTTGGTTAAAAAATCACGTATTTTGTTAACAATTCGTCTTTCTTTGTAGAAATTAAATTGCTTCATGGAAAATTTATACTTTTTGATTAAAAATTACATTTTTCGGTTGAATTATCAACTGTAAATATTTTTTGGTTGCAAAGTCATTTTGTTGTAAACGCAATTATATTGTTAAAAATTAAAATCATAATTTTATGGGTGGAAAATTCGATTATTCACTTAAAGTTGAACTACTTAGTAAAAAAATTAATTTTTTCTTATTAAGGATTCATAATTATAGTTGAAAATTCAACTACTTTCGTTTAAATTAGGTTAAAAATTCAGCTTTTTTGTAGATAATACTCTTTTTGACTTTAAAATTTAAAAATTTATTAAAATTAAATTGACCTTTCTTAGTACAAATTTAATCTTTTTGGTTGAAAATGTATCATTTTTGGTAAAAAATGCAATTGTTTGGTTAAAATATGAACTGTACATCTTCTTGGGTTTAAAAGTCGATTATTTCATTAAGAGTTGAACAACTTTGTAAAAAAGACTTTTTTTCAACAAGGTTTTATAATTATAGTTGAAAATTTTACTATTTGGTTGAAAGTTTAACTCTTTGATTGAAAACTCATATTTTCCGCTTAAGAAATTCAACTTTTTGTAGATAATTCGTCTTTTTGACTTTAAAATTAAATAATTTCATTGAAAATTCATGTATTTTGTTTGAAATTTATCTCTTTTTGTAGATCATTAATTTTCTTGGTCGAAAATGCATGTTATTGGTTGACAATTTGACAACTTTGTTGAAAATAAATTTTTTCCGTTGAAAATTATTTATCTTCATCTGAAAATGTAACTGTTATAGGATTGATTAAAAATTAATCGTATATATTGGGTAAGTTTGAAAATCGTTTTTTTTTTATAGAACATTAATCTTCTTGGTCAAAAATTCAACTTTTCCCTTGAAAATTTAACAATTTTGTTGAAAATTCATTTTTTCCTTGTTCAATTCAATTTTCTATCACAGCTTTTATCTGGAAATTGAACTATTCCATTTTTGGTTAAGCTGTATCCTGTAAATTGTATTAGTTAAAACACCAATTATTTGTTAGAAAATTAATTTATTTGTTTTCGATTATGACTTGAAATATTATTTCAGTCTAAAATTTTTTATATTTAACCCATTCAATTTGAAATTTTTTAATTAAAAAAAGAAAATTTCGTTAATTATGAACAATATTTGACCGTTCATTTATAACAATCCATTACAAACAACTGTTATAAACTACAAATATGAACAGAATGGTTCGAAATATAAAGCCTTGAATTGTTAAATTTGTGATGAGCTGAATATAAAGTTTAAACGCTACAATTTTATTTAAAAAAAAATATTCAGAGTTAATTTAAAACTTGAAATTATTTCAAATAATTTGAAACACGATTTAGACTTTTGCAGATTTAAAAGAAAAAGCTTTTTGAGAATTGTACAGTATTTAAAAAGAATAACAAAAATTGTTGTGATTGCTAAGAACATTGAAAATGATTTTTTATTTTGACAAATAAATTTTAAGTGAGTATTTGAGAACATTTTAAAAATTGAGAAAAAAAGAATCCGGAAAATTTTAAGGAAATTTTTTTATTTTGCAGTTCTTTTTAATTCGAGGAAAATATCTAATTAACAAAATATATTAATTTTCTATCAAATAATTGGTGTTTTAACTAATACAATGTACAGGATAAAGTTTCAACCAAAAATTGAATAGTTCTATTTCCAGATAAAAACGATTAATTTTTAATTAATCCTAGAATAGTTACATTTTCAGATAAAAAAAATCATTTTTAATCGAAAAAATAAATTTTCAATAAAGTTGTTAAATTCTCAACCAATAACATGAATTTTCGACCAAGAAAATTAATGATATACAAAAAAAGACAAATTTCGAACAAAATACATGAATTTTGAACGAAATTATTTAATTTTAAATTCAATAAAACGAATTATCTACAAAAAGTTGATTTTTTCCAGCGAAAAACATGAGTTTTCCATCAAAGAGTTAAACTTTCAACCAAATAGTTAAATTTTTAACGATAATTATAAAACCTTGTTGAAAATACAAGTATTTTTTTTACAAAGTAATTCAACTCTTAGTGAAATAATCGACTTTTAAGCCCAAGAAGATGTACAGTTCATATTTCAACCAAACAATTGCATTTTTTACTAAAAATGATACATTTTCCACCAAAAAGATTTCTACCAAACAAGGTCAATTTTCAACAAAATATATGAACTATCAACAAAATTATTTAATTTTAAAGACAAAAAGAGCATCCTCTACAAAAAAGCTGAATTTTTAACCCAAAAATATGATTTTTCAACCAAAATTTTAATTGTCGACCAAATAGTTTAACTTTCTATCAAATTGTTGACTTTTAACGCCCAAAGATGCAATTTTAACAAAAAAGTAAAATTTGTAACAAAAAATTTAATTTGAAGGCAAAAAGTTGAATTTTCAACTATAATTATGAATCCTTAATAAGAAAAAATTAATTTTTTTACTAAGTACTTCAACTGTAAGTGAAAGTTAAACTATTTGGTCGACAATCAAAATTTTGGTAGAAAAATCATATTTTTGGGTTAAAAATTCAGTTTTTTGTAGATGATACTCTTTTTGACTATAAAATTAAATAATTTTGTTGAAAGTTCATATGTTTTGTTGGAAATTGACCTTATTTGGTAGAAATTTAATCTTTTTGGTTGAAAATGTATCATTTTTGGTGAAAAATGCAATTGTTTGGTTGAAATATGAACTGTACATCTTCTTGGTTTAAAAGTCGATTATTTCACTAAGAGTTGAAATACTTTGCAAAAAAATACGCTTTTTTAAACAAATAGTTGAAATTTTAACTATTTGATTGAAAGTTTAACTCTTTGATTGAAAACTCATATTTTTCGCTTAAAAAATTCAACTTTTTGTAGATAATTCGTCTTTTTGACTTTAAAATTAAATAATTTCGTTGAAAATTCATGTATTTTGTTTAAAATTTGTCTTTTTTGTAGATCATTAATTTTCTTGGTCAAAAATTCATCTTATAGATTTACAGTTTAACAACTTTGTTGAAAATTCATTTTTTCTGTTAAAAATTATTTTTTTATAATAATTAATTTATTATTTTTGTTAATTAGATTTTTTTCCTAACATTAAAAAAAAATGCAAAATAAAAAAATTGCCTTAAAATCGATCGTCCTACATCGTCTTTCAAATTATTTGAAATAATTTCAAGTTTCAAATTAATTTTGAATCTTTTTTTCAATTAAAATTGCAGCGTTCAAAGTTAAAATTTACTTCATTACAATTTTAACAATTCAAAACTTCCTATTTTTAACCATTCTGTTCAAATTTGTATAGTTTTTAAAAGCAGTGATAAAAAATTGAATTGAACAAGGAAAAAAAACAAATTTTCAACAATATTGTTAAATTTTCAAGGGAAAAGGTGAATTTTCGACCAAGAAAATTGATGATCTACAAAAAAGACAAGTTTTAAACAAAATACATCAATTACTTACATACGTGAATAAATCAAAAAGACGAATTATCTACAAAAAGTTGAATTTTTTAACGAAAAATATGAGTTTTCAATCAAAGAGTTAAACTTTTAACCAAATAGTTAAATTTTCAAATATAATTATAAAACCTTGTTTAAAAAAACGTGTTTTTTTACAAAGTAGTTCAACTCTTAGTGAAATAATCAAATTTTAAACCCAAGATTAAATAAACCCAATATTATTATTTAAACCCAATATTCATATTTTAACCAAACAATTGCATTTTTGACCAAAAATGATACATTTTCAACCAAAAAGATTAAGTTTCTACTAAAAAAGGTCAATTTAATTTTAATAAATTTAAAAATTTTTAAGTCAAAAAGAGTATTATGTTCAAAAAAGCTGAATTTTTAACCTAATTTAAAGGCAAATAGTTCCATTTTCAACTATAATTATGAATCTTTAATAAGAAAAAATTAATTATTTTACCAAGTAGTTCAACTTTAAGTGAATAATCGAATTTTCCACCCAAAAATTATGATTTTAATTTTTAACAACATAGTTGCATTTACAACAATACGACTTTGCAACCAAAAAATATTCGCAGTTGATAATTCAACCGAAAAATGTAATTTTTAATCAAAAAGTATAAATTTTCCATAAAGCAATTTAATTTCTACAAAGAAAGACGAATTGTTAACAAAATACATGATTTTTTAACCAAAGATGTTATAGACTAAATGTCAGTTTCAAAAATGTATTTTCAACGAAAGAGATGAACCTTCAAATAAAAGAAATAAAAATTTTAACAAATTAGTTGCATTTTCGATAGAAAAGAAGACTTTTTTACAATATAGTTACATATTCAACAAAATAATTAATTTTTGAATCAAATAATTGAGTTTTTATCCAAACGAGATGAATTCCAA
>NC_046658.1:37187959-37192618 GCF_010883055.1 Belonocnema kinseyi
ATTCAGTTTTGGGCATGAAGAAGCTCTGCGCGCGATGGGTGCCGCGTTTGCTCACAGTGGACCAAAAACGAATTCGTGTGATAACTTCCCAGCAGAATTTGGTATTATTTTCGCGTAAGCCGACCGAGTTTTTGCGCCGATTCATAACCATGGATGAAACCTAGATCCACTACTACACTCCTGAGTCAACACAACATGCAAAACAGTGGGTTCCACCTGTATCGACCTAAAAGGAGAGTATGTTGAAAAATAAAGCCGAGTTTGGCCAAAAAAACGTCTCCCTGTTTCATTTTTCAGGGCCTTATCAGACTGCCTAGTATATAGAATTATTAAAACCTCTGACCTTTCTTATGGTTTTTAAAACTCTTTTAAAAACTTTTTTAAAACAATTTTGGTTGTGATTTCTTAATAAAAGAATAAGTGCTATTTAGTTTCCAGAACAGCAATTTAAAAAATATTTAAAGCCTTAATAAATTGGACATTTTAAATTTGTAGTCTTTAGAATATATTGAATAATTTCAAATTTAAAGCTATTTAAATATTTCATCTGAATTTTTGAATGGGAAGTGTTCGATAATTTTAAATTGAAACCTCTCAAATTATTTGGTTACAAATTAAAATCATACAACTTCAAGTTTTATTTATTTTTTGATAATTTGCCCCCCCCCCCCACAAATTTTTTTTTGTAAGAAAATAACGACTGATTTTTGTAAAAATTAACAAATATATATTAAAGGTTCACTCAAGGTCATTTTTGTTCAAAAAGCTTGTTCCTGAATAAATTAACTCTCATTGTTTCCGATTTCGTTCTGTCACTCAGGGTAATTTTCTGTGAAAATATTGATTTACAAAGAATATTTGTCAAACAATAGAATGGATTTCTTCGCCCGAGATGCAAACGTAAATTGTACTACAGTAAAAACAACTGGAAAAATTTAGACGAAAGGCAAATTTGGTAAAGAAAACAAACCTTTGTCGATCTATAAATACTAATTTTGTTCCCCGAAAGATTGTTAAACAATCTCTTCGAAACAATTTTATCGCAAATATTTAATTGAAGAAAAAGGTTTGTAATAAAAATAAAAATAGTACAATTTTTACATACAATTCGTAAAATAAAAATATCTGTGTCAAACCACAATCCAATCCGACTATTCTTTCAAAAGTTTTCCGATATACAGACAACCAAAACCACAATAATGACGACGTAGACGCCAGAGAGACAGACAGATACCGATGTAAAAACTTGTTTTTCTGACTCAAGGAGCCTCAAAACGTCGAAATTTAATTAAATTCGCGAAAATCATTTTTCGCATAAAACTCTTCTCGTTATGGATGAGAATGTGACAAAATAATCATGGGGCCTTGAAAAAGTAGCGTTTTTCGCCTCTTGACTATTTCTATATCAAGCTTTTTTTGCTTCAAATGTCCATTTTCGTTTGGTTTTTTGGATTTTGAAAATCCTTTAACTTTGGTAAGTTTGATTTTATCAAAAAAAGTTGTCAGGATAAATTGTTCATATTTTTTTGTACCATAAATAGCTGTCGATAAAATTTTCAAATTTTGAATGAAGTGGTCTCAAAAATTTTGAAAAAGCTTCAACTTTTTGGATTTTTATCAAAAATGGCTGTTTAACGAACTCGATCGTTCTTTTTTGTCTCTCGAACAGTGTGTCAAAGCCCAATCCAATCGGACTAGTCTTTCGAAAATTATCCGGTATACAGACAACAACGACGACGACGCCGAACAGACGAACAGACTCCGACGTAAAAACTTGTTTTTCTGACTCATGGGGCCTCAAAACGTCGACATTTGATAAAATCCGAAAAATTTATTTTTCATACAAAATTAATACCTTCTCATTTTTGATGAGAATGTAGAAATTATCAACAAGATTTGTAGAAAATCTTTCAAAGAATAAATTTATTGTCCCGTAAGTTACAACCGAAAAACTACAATTTCAAAAAAATGAAAGTTGTTTTAAATATTAAGCTTGACTCGCGACCGGGACAAATCAGAAAATGAAAGTAAATTTGAAAATTGAACTGCAGTTCGAGTATTAAAAACTAAACAGTGATTGATTTTACAAGGTGATTCTAGATCTGTTCAAAATGATATAATTTACATATTTTAACGTTAAAATTTGAACTAATTTAATTGCAAAGACTTAGTAGTGACACAAGTGTAAAGTTCGAATTAATGGCTTCTTAAATGAACCCCTTTATTCAATTTCAATATCTTTTTAAAGTATTATTTCAGTATAAAATATTCCATTTTTAATCTATTTGATTTGGAAATAAAAAAAAAACAATTTTCAATAGTAAACAATTTGAAAATGAATTGTCACAATTTCAAAGTGACAAATTTAAACTTGGAATGTTACGATTATAATTGTTTAATTTTTTTATTTGTATTTCGAAGGTAAAAGTATTTCATTTTGATTCTTAAAGAACAGTTAAATAAGCATTAATTTAGAAAAAAATCAAATAAGCTGGAGTTTTTTGAATGTTACAAAAAAAAGAATAAAATTTGGAGCTCCTAAAAAATTTTGAAATACTAGGAAAACAATAAAAATTTCTGGGTAGATTTAAAATGATTTTTTATTTTGAAAAATTACATAACTCAAAGAGAATGTTTAAAAATATTTCAAAAGTTTCAAAAGATTTAGAATATTAGAAAAAATCTGGAAGCTCTTAAAACAATTTTGTGTGCAGGATTTTACAAAAATGTTAGGAAAAATGGGAATCAGTCTAAAAAACATTTAAAAGTTCCGAAAAATTTTTAAAATAATTTTAAAATATTTGAAATAATTTAAAAGAGAATAGATACTTTTAATGATTTTGAAATGTTTTCAAATGTTGACTTCTTATTTTGAAAAATTACATAATTTTAAGAGGAGGTATAAAAATATGGGACCACTGACAAAAATTCCGAAAGGGATGAATGAAAAATCCCAAAAAATGAAATCTCCGGCACCTAAATAATAATTTTATAAAAATTGTATTAAAAAATACATTAAAAAACACGTGTGCTTTGAAAGAAAAAAATGTTCTGCCTAAATTTTCTTCGTACCTACATAATAACATTTTTGAAACAATCTTTGCAGGATTCAATTTAATAACGACTTATATCAAAATTTATTTTTGTTATTTTTTTTTATTAATAAAAAATTCGATTTATCAGAACTTTTTTGTTTTTTTTTCGAATACTATGCACATTTTCAAACAAATTTTTTCATCCAGAAATATATATATTCGATTATTGTATTTTCAACAAATAAATAATATTTAATATTTCTAGTTCGGATATTTTATGATTCAGGCATTTTATTTGGGGATTTTTAAAATTCGGTAATATCTTATTGTCTGGAATTTTATTTATTTTATTTTTCGTGAATTTTCCAATTCGACTTTTATATTTCGGGACTTTTATAATTTCGGGAATTTTATTATTGGTTATTTTTCAATGTACGAATTTTACAGTGTCAGGAATTTTATTTTTCGGGATTTTTTAGTTGCTTTTTCCGAAAAATAAAATTCCCACATCACTGTAAAAATTCCGAAATTATAACATTGCAATGTTATAATTTCGGAATTTTTACAGTAATGTGGCAATTTTATTTTTAATTTTCCAATTCGGGCCTTTTATATTTCGACAATGCATTGTCGAAATATAAAAGTCCCGAATTGGAAAATTCTCGACAATTTACAATCTTACCGAATTTAAGAATTGTCGACAGAAAATTTCCGAAGTATACAATATCCGGGCTAGACAACTCTGTAATTTGAACAATTAAAAAATAGTTAGTTTAAAAAAAAAAAATTTTTAATAGAATAATAAAATATTTTTACCGAGGAAAAAACTTTTTTAATGTTTCTAAAAATTATTGTTTGAATTAAAAATAACAATAATTGAACAAATGTATTTTTGGATAAAAAAAGTTGTTTGAAAATATCCATTTTATTTTTGTACATTACAGAAAACGCTCGCAAAAAGGAAATTATTATTTAAAAAATAAAAGTCGCATTAAATCAGTCTACATTGAATCGTGCAAAGTTTGTTTCATTTGAAGCTCACGTGTTTTAACTTTATGTTTGTATCACATCTTTATACAATTACTGTCATTTTAAATTAAAACAATAATTTAACAAAATTAAACATTAAACCAAATTGCTATGATAAAAATATTTGATTATTGTATTTTTAATAAATAAATAATATTGACCCCATAATTGTTTTCTCAATTTCTGCAATTCGGGAATTTTCTAGATTGTATATCTTATCATTAGACAGCATTCGGCCTGGAGTTTTATTATTCTGGAATTTTCAAATTCGATAATATTGTAAACTGTCCAAAATTTCATTATTCTAGAATTTTTTAATTCGGTGTTTTCAGGTTTCAGCATTTTGTTATTTGGGGAAGTTTACAGTGTCGAAAATATTTCAAAAATTTAAAAAGATTTATAAAATTGTAAAAAAATCTTGAAGATTTGGAGGCATTTAAAACTCCTGCAAAACTTAAATAATAATTTGAATTATATATATATATATATATCAAGTCAGCTGTATCAATTATAATGATTTAAAGTTTATTTTAAAATATATTTTATGGAATATGATATTTTTTATGAATGTGCCAGTGAAATTCTGTTCGTCTAA
>NC_046658.1:37192718-37193933 GCF_010883055.1 Belonocnema kinseyi
ACAAAAATAAAAACTAAATAATATTAAAGAACTATATATAGACAATATATAGAATGAAAATTATAATTAATAATTTTAGAATTAGTGGAAAATATATGAAACTCTCGAAACCTCGAAGGTGTGCCGAGAGTTGCTTACAGCGCCCCAAGTGGCTCTTGGCAAACTATATCGATTGGTGCTTTCTACGGGGAGCGGTGGGTAGAGGGGAAGTGACTTTTGTGATGAATCCGGTTTAGTACCTGTATTCATCGTAGTATACCAGCGCTACGCGCACTAATTCAAATTAATTAGAATAATATTCTACTCAACGATTATGTTCTTCTCTCTCCAAGATTCAGAAAAATCTTTCTGAAACTAAAAAAAATAAATTCCAAACTTGCGTTCTAAAAATTAAGTGCCCACCCTTCAGAATTTTATGAGCCTGACTCCTTGAAATATTCGGTTCAGGGAAACAAAGCACATCCTGTGCGTTCCACAAGAGGTTTTCCAGATACCGCCGAGTCTGGCGAACATGTGTAAGCCATAAAACCAAAATCCATCCCAAGCAAGACATTTCCAATGGATTCAAACGCAGATCGAAAGTCCCCTTTTTATGTTTAGACTCTGCCAGTTTTTCAGCTCCAAATTCTTGAGAAAGCGTGAGAAACTCTTATGATCAGAAATTCTTGAATTTGACAAGCCTTAGTAGGAACGGCTGGGAGGTCCCTTTTTATTCGATTTTGGAAGACAGGAATTGACTCTGGGACTCAGAAAGGGGAAGGCGCACTGCGGCTTGTGATAGGATAATAATCTTTCACGATAGCATTCACATTCGCATTGTATGACGACATATTTATGTCATTTAGCTCGGAACTTTTAATTATAATTATAATATTTATACCCATATTTCGATAAGATGTAGGGTAGTTAAGAGTTTATTCATATTTGATTTTCTGCCCATGAAAATATTGTAGACAATTTCATTGGTACTTCTTGGGCATTATTATTATTATTATTGTTATTATTATTATTATTATTATCATTATTATTATATTGTTTCAGCTAGATAACCTTTATAGATCAAATTTAAAATCACCGTAAAAATAAGCGGCTAGATATTTACAAAGGATTAAAAGTTTAGGCTAGAATCACTTAAAATTGTAAAGTTATTATTTTATTTCTTTTATTTTGTAACAAAAGGCATCGATTCACTTTGAATTAATTAATTTGCATTCA
>NC_046658.1:37194033-37200481 GCF_010883055.1 Belonocnema kinseyi
CAGCAAGGACTCCGATTCCTTTCGGCGGCGAAGTCCGACGGACATCGTTGAGGAGAACTTCATTCTCGAATTTCGCGCGCGAATAAATCCCCGGGCATTACACTTTTTTGCCGGACGCGCCGTCTATATTTATGGCGGGTAACTAAGCCCGCACCGCATCTACGTTTATAATATCTTTGGTCAGAGCGCTAAGGACGTCATGAAATCCACACGCTCAATTGCAGACGAACCCTATTGGCACAGAATATTGCTTATTTTACATGTAACAAGCTTAGAATTCTGCCAAATAAATAGGTACGTGGATTAGATCGTGATTAGTGAGCTATTACGCGTCTCGTAAGATATACTTTAACAAGTTAACGTAAGCTTAACAAAAATCGAGAAAATAATATAATTAAACAAATTATTTTGGCAAAAATCGATCAGAAAATTACCATTCATTCTTCTAGAGATGTTTCCTGAATTTTCATTCAACGGATTAAATATTATAACCAAGCTTATAGGCTGGCCGTTAAAGGATTAAACAAAATTTGAAATCATTAAATTTTTCAGCGTGTCTAGAAAGTTTAGGAATCTCGATTTTTGTACAGATTTTCGTGGCAATCGTAGCACAAAAAAGTTATAATAATATGATAAAACATACATGTTCCATGTGAAGGTTTTTCCAATACTAATACAGAGTTTCAAAATTTTCAGATGATTAGTGATTATTTCCTGGCGAGTGAAAGGTGAAAAGTACCATAATCATATGATCATTTCCGAATACTCAATTTTGAATGAAATTTAGAGTTAAAAATAATTATTTGTTAATAAATTCTTAACAAATCACTGGCGGACCGAAAGGAGCCTATACAAAGTACTAGACTAGGTGGTCTAAGTGGTCAAATGACCCAGCAGGAAGGATGCTCCTATATTAAAAAGTAACTTTAAGTACTATGCCGTCAGTTTAGAGCAGTACAGATGAGCACAGGCGAAAATTGAATTTTACGCGTGTAAGTGGTGAATTATGGCAATTTAGTTTTGTACGGCTTTCTTCCCAGTAGTAGATCCTTTTTAAAAAAATGACAGAAAACCTAATACCGTACAAAAGTAGTGGTACCGGATGTTAAGAAAATTTTTTAATTCCTCCACAATTTTTGAAGCAATACGAGTAATTTATTACTGTACAGCATTTGTGTAATTCGCTTTGTATACTTATGCAGTCTCGTTATTCAGCAGCGCCGTACGTATTTGCAAGTACAGGGGTGGGAAACCAAGGTTTGTAACCCTTTCCTGGGACCCGCATGGTATAAGATCATTGCAAAATGTACAGCATCTTTTTCAAAATATTATGTAATACTATCATTAATTTATGAACGGCAACTTATTTTTTGATATAATTTCAGTGAATATTATTGTTGTACCTTATAGCCGTTTATAATAAATAGTACCAAATAAAAATATTAATTGTATACATTTTAAGATTAGTTAAATGCTCCTAGATTAAGAATAGGGGGAATATTTAAAAATGTCATTGCTACTTTAAATGTAATAAAGGTAAAGAATTAAATAAAAAAAGATGCCGTACATTTTAATATAGACCATTTTTTATAGCTGATAAAAATGACTATAACGTTTGCGGTGTCCCTTATGGTCATTAATTACTGTACAGCATTAACATATTTTTTATTGTCATATTTAATAATAAATAAAAATAACAATGCCGTTCATTTCAGATGGAACATAATGTATAATATATTCAAAAAGTGAAAACCATTATTGTCAGCGTTCAAGCTTTTGTCAGATTTTTCAGTTGAATTAATCAATTTGAAATATGATTATAATTTTCATAGAAAAAATCTGTATAGATATTTGTCGAGGTTTACCCAGCATGTTTACTGAACTCACAAAAGAAACAAACGAATAGCCCTTTTCATTTAAGATCGGAAGCTTAGGCGCCGCTATGACACTTAGCGGGCATTTAAAAATTTCGGTCATATTTTTGGTAAAATGTACACTGTCGTACCTAATTTTAATGTAAAAGTGAATGAAAATGATGTGCCAGGTGCGGAATTATTGCATAAAAAGGTGGAAAAAATACCATTTCTCAGTTAAAAAAGTGGTTGAAATGCAGAAAACAATTTACTAAAGGAAAAAAAGTAGAAACTTATTGACCGGTATGTGGAATGCAGGTTATGTTTACACTGCGTATAGTGCAAGGTTTCAACAGTGAAAAAATAGAGTTTTGCGTAAAAGTGAAATAATTTGAATAATTGCAAAATATAAAAAAGTTTGATAAAGCATTTTTAAAGAAATGCAGTCGAAAATGAATTGATATCTATCATTATAAGCGGGTTGTCAGTTTTGAAATTCACCTAGCTTTCAAATTACTGAAATAAATGCAAATGCGATTTTTGTAGCTTCAACATTTTTCTCTGAAAATTCGTACAATAAAAGAAATATGAATAGAAAATGGTGAAAAAATTGATTGTAATAAATACGTGAGACTGAAAGAAGTGAAAATATTTTTTTATTCATGTTTTTATATAGTACTTTTTAAATCAGGGTGACCGCTTGACGGGGAAGGTTGGAATTTTTCGTAACAGACGAAAAATATGTCATTAAATTCATTTTGTGACTGGGAATTTTACCAATTTTGAGGAAAAAAATACTTCCAATCACTTAAAATATTACGAATGTCGTATCACACGATAATTTACAATAAGTTCAATTAAGAATTTTTAGAAATGTTTATTAATATTATTATCTAATATATAATAATTTATTTTAAAGCGTGAATTTGCAATGTAAAGAATTTTTAAATAAAAAACGTGTTGAGTTGAACAACTGTATATAGATGTAAATAATGTCATGACTTTTTTTAATAAACTGCAGTTCGAGTATAAATAATCGAAAAATACTTTCTTTCGAAAGACGATTTTAATCTCATGCTCGAAATTAAAAAAGGTACATGCTGATTTTAATTTTCAATATTGAACTGTTTCAATGAGAGAACGTTAGTATTTAAAGAACTTTAAATATCTGTTTAAATCTTCATAAACTATTTGTAATGAAAATAAGTTAAAATTAATAGAATTCAATGAGCAAATGTAAGTATCCTTGTTTACGTCCTTCATGCTTGAAAAATACTCGTCACTGCGCGCACATAACCTCACCCACATATCACTTTTACTGTATTTCGCGCAATTTTTAATGTGCTTTTTAATTGAACCATCGGGAATGTGACCCTTTCGATATATTAAACAGGGTATTGGAAATATAATAAAATAATAACTACATTCCAAGTAGGACTTGGACCGACTGTCACTTTTGCACTTTCCAAAACAGCACCTCTTATGCGCAACAACCTTTTTTCTTTTGAATGGATTTTCTCCTGGTCTATTAGGCATTTCTTTTTTGGGAAGTTTTTTAACTTCCAATTATTCGAAATAGGTTTCTTCGTCAATGTTTACTATTCCCACATAAGTTTCAGTCAAAATTGACCGAAACTCACATGGAAATGCTATATATATTTAGCGCTTGCGCAATGTCGTTTTCTTAAATGTAAAAGTCTATTACGCCAGCGTACGAATTCATCAAGTTACACAGTTTAGATATGCGTGATTGCGGCAATGCCGTAGTCAACTGCGTTACGCCTCCCCCGTACAGTGACGGACTGGGTACTCAGGGGCGCGGCCGGGGATCCAATACTAGGGGCGACTCCTAAAAATAAAAGGTTATCGGAAACAAGGAAAAATTGTTTCTAAGGAGTATAACGTAAACTCATTAGACGTATGTTATACTTGAACCTGCCCCCCTTGACTATCATACCAACTTTTTTAATTTAAAAAAAATCAAAAATTCAAATTTTGGTCAAACAAAAAAATAATGAAAAATAAATCATTCTGTTTTGTGTCTAACTATGCAAGTTAAAAAAAAATATTAATTAAAAAAAATGGCGCATTAAAAAAAAGGTACAAATTGGCTAATCAAGTTATAATAGGATTCGTATTTTATGTTTTATTCCTAAAAAAACATAAAAAGTAAAAAAAATAATTGAATTTTTGGGACAAAAGACACAAACTACGAAAATAATAAATGGACGAAATTTATTGATACACAAAATAGCTTCAAATTCGTTATTAATCATTTTTTATGGAACACGTTGTTTTTATTTTAAGCTTCGTTTTAATCTTTAAAAAACATTGAAAATAAAAAATTAAATTTTTTTAATAACAAAACAGTTTATTTATAGAAGGCGAACTCTTTAAATTATAAAAACAAGAGAGTGAAAATATGTCTGTTTCAATACCCATGCATGTAATGAATTATAATAATATAAATTGATTGAAACCATACATTTTTCAGGGTAACTGAGAATAAATTTAGAGCAAAATAAGGAACAAAAATATTAAATTATTCATTATAAATAAAATTTGTACTTTATTTTGCAATAACTGAATAAGCAATCCCGGGCCGAAATACAAAAACAAATTTAATATGCATTTAATATAATAGTTATGAACGTAATGTAGAAAAATTCGCATTTTGGAAAGAATCGAAGGCGAAGCACAAGATACGTGATGAGAATGTGTTCTTTAAAGCCGAAGAAGCTTTAACAAAAGTTAATTCGCATTCTACAAATTACAGTTTTCTCGATGCTTTGGCCTTTAATTTTAAAAGGTTTGTGCACAAATGTTGGGAAGTACAAAGACCGAGTTTGCAGCGTGAAGTACATTCATTATCGAGCGCAAAGCGCAAGAACCAAAAGTCGCGCACCCATATAGATTGCAAGTTTTCAAATACTTTTGCCGCGAAGATTAAGTCTTGATTTAAATAAGTAATTCATAATAACATTAAAAATGATAAAAGAATGTTAAAATTATAATAAAATAACAATCATTATAGAAAATTATAGCAAAATATTGAAATATTTTACAATTTCCAAAATAATGAAATATATCCTTTGATCCGAACTCTTGAAATGTAAGCTAATAACTCGTTTTAGAAAAAATTTCGACTAATAAGTAATCATTTTAATATAAGAATTGAATTTAAACTTGACAACTACGAAAATGGATCGGAAACAAATGAATTTAAAATTCCGTAATTAAGTTGATGACAAGAATATTCCTTTCCCTTTTAATGTTTCAATGCAAATAATTTATTATTCATTTATAAAATATTTTCTTTGATAGAATCCAAAACATGCATTAGGGAATTTCATAAAAATAATATGGGTGTAAAGAAAATAGAGGACACTGTTTACTTTACTGGTAATACTTACAGGAGTACAAGTGTAAATCGTAGATATTATTGGATATTCTTTTCACTCTTTCCATCGCAATCTAACATATATTCGTTTCTTCAAACAGTATAATCTTTTTGGGGCGCCTTGGCATGGCTTAGGGGGTACCAACCAGGGGGGCACAGCCAGTAAACCCCGGCTGCGCTTCTTTGCCAGTCCGCCACTGCCCCCGTAACACACAGTTAAAGGTAAATTTAATTTAAAAATATTAAAGTATTCGAATAAACAAAATATTGTTTGCATTATTATTTCTCATTAATTACATTATTAATTACATTATTATTTTTCTAAATGTTAACTTTCATAGATATACGGAATTTACTTTTTATTGATGATTGCTTAAAGTATAGACAAACTATCTGAATGCCGTATAAAACAATTTCCCCCTAAAGTCGCTTTTTTCAGAGGGAAAGTTATTTACCCCAGAGGCCCATGTGTTCCATAAAAGAGTTACAACCCTTGATTTCTCAACCTTTGAACTTTCAAATATGTACGGCGTTGATGAATAACGAAACTGCATAAGTATACAAAGCGAATTACATAAATGACGTACAGTAATAAATTACCCGTATTGCTACATTGTAGGATAATAAATTTTTTTTTAAACTTCCGGTACCCCTAGTTTTTTACTTCACTAGGTCTTTTAAAAAACATTTTAGTTTAAAAAAACATTTTAGGAGGGGAAACCATTAATTTCGAGTGCGAACGATTAATTATACTCGTGTTCCACATGCTCGAAAACGTTGTGGATTATGAAGGGCAATAAACACGTATATTATTATTATTATTATTTTTGAAGTAATTTGTTTAGGGATGTGTTGAATAATGACGAATACTGAATTAATTGCTCAATATTAGTTATTTCTATAAGGCAATTGGGTATTTTTAAGTAAATAATTCAAAAATCCCGCCCATATAGTCACGTGATTAAATGTAAAATACATTTGTAGAAAAGTAAGGACGTAATACACGTAGTAATACACATGTCGAAAACCATGTAATATACGTGATGTATTATACGTACCCATCCCTGCTGACGACATAGTGCTTAAAGTTACTTTTAAGGGCATGTGACACAGATAAATACCTATATTACCGATCACAGTTTTTCAGTTCACTGAATGTTCTTTTGAACTTAAGAACTTTTTTTGTAAATAAAAT
>NC_046658.1:37200581-37207698 GCF_010883055.1 Belonocnema kinseyi
TATTGTATTTACAAAAAAAGTTCTTAGGTTCAAAAAAACATTCAGTGAACTGAAAAACTGTGGTCGGTAATATAGGTATTTAGCTGTGTCACATGCCCTTAAATATAGGAGCATCCGTCTAAACATAAGTCCCCCTTCGGTTCCTTCTTAAAAAACTCGAGAAAACATCAAGATCAATTTTTAAATTATTGAAAGTCGAATTCTATGTTAAAATTTGCATTAGAATCTCACGGAGTAATCGCAATACTTTTTCTTGTAGCGTTAAAAGCTTAAAATAATAAAATATCTGTCATTATATGGGCCGAAAGCGGCTTCAAGTGCGTCTTCTTTTAGTAACAATTAATAAGCGTTCCGTCGGTAACGTTAAGTATTTTGTCTGGATGCTAGCCCAACGCAGTGGAAACCTCAAACAACGCTGCGATGCAAGTGTGAGAAAATTTTATTTTTTAAACTTCGCGCGCAATATACTACTTGAGTTATTATGGATAATGAATGCACTTGAAGTCACTTCAGCAGAAGTTAATGGCATTTTAAAAAAATTTTAACGCTGCAAAAAAAAGTATTGCGATTACTCCATGAGTTTCTAATGGAAATTTTAACGTAGAATCCGAATTTCAACAATTTAAAAGTTGATCTTGCTGTTTTTTGAGTTTTTTAAAGAAGGAACAGAAGGGGGACTCAGTGGGGTCTTAAAGTTTACTTTGCAGAGGCTTCTCTCGGTTCCTTCGGTCCGCCAGGGAAAAAGTAGGGAGGTATCATCTCCGAAACTACGAAATGTACAGAGATGATTCTTACACGCCTAGATTTAATGTCAATTTTGGGACTGACGGTAAAATAAAATCCAGGCTATCAGACAGGGGCGTGTGGCGTTGTCTGAAAAAGAGGTGAATGATCTTTCCGACTAAGGCAGCCACCAAGTGGGCACAAAATTTGGTGACGTCTTTACGACGTCGTTACGACATCTTTACGACAACTTCACGACATCCTATGTCCGTGTCGTTTCGGTGTCTTTACGATATAGTAAAGACATCGTCATATCATACGACTTATTTACAATATCGTAAAGACACCTTAGCGACATGGACCTAGGATGTCGTAGAGTTGTCGTTAAGATGTCGATTTAATTATTTTACGTGTGTGCTATTATATAAATTGTTAATATGTCTTGAATCTTCACATTGAATATAATGATCAATAAAATGGAAATTTTCGACTTTCGACACGGTATCGAAATCCCACTGCTATGTACGACTGTGTGTAATGGAAATGACCCAAGAGTGAACTTAGGCGGGGCACGGATGGGTGCAGATTAGTTCCAAAGTGTTCGAAGGTGCCACCAATTGTTTTGTTGATGAGGGACGCAGAGCAAAGATATAATATCTTTGCGTAGAGATAGAGTTCTTCAATTTCCGAGAATTTAATTTCAGGTTATATAACTGAGAATATGACAGAATTTATGAGAATTTAAAAGAATTTAAGGTAATTTAAGAATTTTTTATTTTTAACAAAATTTTTATTGTTCACGTTTTGTCAGCGGTTCAAATATAATCTTTGAACGATTGAGTATAAAAGAATTGAAGAGAATTCAAGAATTTATGATTTTTAACAACATTTTTATTGTTCACGTTATGTCAACGGTTCAAAGATAATCTTTGAACGATTGAGTATAAAAGAATTGAAGAATGTATGATTTTTAACAACATTTTTATTGTTCACGTTATGTCAACGATCCAAAAATAATCTTTGAACGATTGAGTATAAAAGAATTAAAGAATTTATGATTTGTAACAGCATTTTTATTTTTCGCGTTCTGTCAACGGTTTAAAGATAATCTTTAAACGATTGAATATAAATTATTTTCTAGCTTCGGCATATTCAGGAATTCAAAACATGCAAAACATTACTTAATTAATTAATTAACACTGTTCGGTTGAAACTCTAACCGCAAAATTCATTTGCCTCACATTACTTAATAAATACTAGTATTAAATAATCCTCTCACGGAAAAGCGTTAAAATACAAGTTTTCCAAATGGTATTATTTTTAATTAAAAGCGTTTCAAGTTGTACACCTTTAGACTAAATTTGGAAAATTTGATAACTTTATTGGAAAAGATTTGAAATTGTATCATTTCTAACGTAAGTCTTATGAAATGAAAAACGTTTATTTTAAATATATGAATCGCAAATTTCAAGGATTTGAAATTATAAGAAATTTTCAAAAATAGAACAAGTTCAAAACGTTAAAAATGAAATATTTTCCGAATACAATTTTAGAAATTCGATCATCTAAAATGCAAAGGAATTAAAACTGTATTATTTCTAATTAAAAACGTTCCAAATTGAAAAATTTCAGATTACAATTTTTTTTAAACTAACAATTTTATTAGGAAAGAGTTGAAATTTTATCATTTATCATTCAGCGTTTTCAAATTTCGCAACTTTCTTCTGAAGATTAACCTTTTAATTATAAATTTTATTATTTAGTTGAAAATTTAATATTTTTCTCAACAACATATCTAATTTGGTTGCAAATTTTTTACAATTCTTATTTTCGTAGTAGAAAATAAACTGAAAACTTCTTTGGATGAAAATTCAACAATTTTATTACAAGTCATAATTTTTGGTTGAAAATTCTACTTCTTTATTCATAATGTGTCCCCTAAGGGTTTATATGACTTCCATTTCTTACAATCGTTCCGTTTAAATCTATATTTTTTTACAACCTTATCCTTTCTATATATACAATTACTTACAACTATTTACATAAAGTCTTATATCTAGTTTCTTATTTCTATTTCCTGCGATAGCCCAATTTAGGACTTATTAGCAAACGAGTGAGCGAGCGAACGAAAGCGAGAGTGCAAGTGAGAGAGAGCATGATAACGCAAACGCATCTTAGTCTACTTAACTTTTACCTAACTATTACTTACCATTTTTACGCTTCTGATCTAAGCGACTTCCGTTTCCTTTTTTTTTCACTTTTTTATAACTCCATTTACCTTTTTTCACGTGCATTCTTTCATTCTCTTTCATTCGCTCCTCTAGCACCCTCCAATTCCTTCATCCATTCTTCTCCTAATCCATCTTCCCCTAGAATCTTAACCACATTTTCTTGCCAGCTTCCTTTATCTTCCATTCCTCTCCTACATTCTTTCCATACGTGCTCCCATGTTTCCTCCTCCCATTCACATATTCTACACTTTCTGTTCTCTTCTTTTTCCCATTACATCCCCTCCCTTACCTCGTTTCCCAATCTAAATCTTGCTATTCTGGTCCACCTTCTCTCTCCCCATCCCTTTTCTAAATACTTTAGCACCCCATCCTTTTTTATCATCTTATACCATTTATCGTATTTTGATTCCTCAATCGCCCACCATCTGTCTATTAATTGTCTTTCCCTCTCCCTTTTTCCAATTCTTCATAGTTTACTCCAGTCCCGTCTTCTATTTCTCTATCATTAAAGAACTCACTCCTTTGTTCTTCTCATATTGTTAATTCGATCGCCCTCCCTCTCCTCTCTTCTACCTCCATCAAACACTTTTTCGCCAACTCCCCTCCCTTTCCTTCCCACCGCTTCGTCTCAAATTTCCATGCCCTCTTTCCTGCTCTAATACTTAACTTATCCCTTTTCGCTTGTTCTCTCACCATATATCCTGGCGTCCTCCAGTCTGCCCCTAGTGTCCACCTTATATACCTTTCTTGTAAACTCTCAATATCTTTCCTTTTTTCCATCCCCATATCTCTGCTCCATAACCTAATACCGGCCATAACTGCGTATTAAATAACCACATTCTCCTTCTCCAATTTTTTTTAACCTTCTTTTTCCTATTTCGCATATCTGTTTCACTACCCCTGCTACTTTTTTTATCCTTTCTCTTATATGAGCTGTATGATCTCCATTTGTTTGCAAGATATATCCCAAATATTTATACTCTTTTACTTCTTCTAACTTTATTTCCTTCCATCTCCCTGTCCATTCTTTCTTCCTTCCCCCTCCTTTTCTAAACCTCATTATCTTTGTCTTTTCTACATTTACATTCAGCTTTTTCCCATCTAAGTATTTCTCTAATCCTGTGATTAATCCCGCCATCCCTTCTTCATCCTCTGCCATCAACACTATGTCGTCTGCGTATGCCAGTGTATATATCTTTTTTCCCTATCATAACTCCTCCCCTTAATTCCCCTTTCTCCCCTTTCTCCTCATTTCTTCTTCCAAGTCTGATATTAATAAATTAAATAAAAGTGGGCTCAGAGGACACCCTTGTCTCACACCTCTCACCAACCAGAAACTATCTCCTACTTGCTCTCCTACCTTTACCCTGCGTTTTGTCTCTCTAAAAATTTCTGATACTCTCTTTATTAATTCCTTTCTGATCCCCTTTTTTATCATAAATTTTTCTATTTCTCCTCGGTCTAATGAGTCAAACGCCTCCTTTATGTCCACGAACATTGCTATCATTAATCCTTTCCCCCCTTTAATTCTCTTATTCACTAGATAGTTCAAAACATATACGTTGTCCATTACCTCCATTCCTTCTCTAAACCCTGTCTGATTCGGTGACTTGATCTTTTTTTCTTTAATTTATATCTTCAATCTCTCCGACAAAATAGTCACATATACTTTATACGGTGTTGGCATCAACGTCACCCCCCCCCCATAATCTTTAACCTCCTCTCCCTTGCCTTTCTTTACTATTGGTATAACTACACCTTCTTTTCATAACTCTGGCCACCCCTCTCCTCTCCATACTCTCTTACACATTATCCATGCCCATTCCTCTAGTTCCTCCCCTCCATATTTCCATACTTTATCTGAAATCCCATCTATACCAGGTGCCTTTCCATCCTTCATTATTCCTAAAACCTTAACTATTTCTTCACTTGAAATGTCCTCTTCCTCATCTCTTTCTCTACCATATTTTCCTTCCTTTATAACTTTTCTCTTTACTCCTCCTAGCAAATCCAAAAAATATTTCTTCCATTCTATCATTTCAATATCTTGGCTTACTATTTTTCTTCTTTTTCTTTCTCTATTTACTATCTTCCATGCCTTTTCTCCCGTCCTAGCCTTCTCCGCTATTTTTCCCCATTACTTTTTTCTTTGCTCCACTTTCTTAATTCCCTCCGAACTCCTTTTTTTCTCTTTGCAGTCCTCATCCCACCCACTTTTATTCCCCCATTTACTAACTTCATTTTTGTTTGTGCACTCCAATCCTGTTTTTATTTCTCCTATCATTTTCCCCATGTCCTCGTCCACATTCCCCTCTCCCATTTTGATATTTCTTATTTTTTCTCTAAACTGTTCTTTTCCTTCCCTTCACCAATCCCCTTTTCCTACACTTTTTACATTTGCTCCCCTTTCACTCATAAAGCTATTGCTTTTTTATCCCTCTAATGACACTATTAAGCGAAAGTGATCCGAATCAATATATTCACCTACCTACAGTTTCTTAACCTTCTCCCTTACCTCATCATCCACTATCACATAATCAATTACCGTTCCCCTTTCATTTCCTGAGCGTGTATATTCTCCTTTTTCATGCCCTTCTATTTTCCCGTTTAAGATATACCATCCTAACTTCTCCAAGCTCTTCAACAACTTTTTTCCCTCACCATTTAGTACCTTATCTTTGGATTTTCTTCCTCTCTCTTCTCCCCATTCCCTTCCTCCCCTATCTCCTGTTCTCGCATTGAAATCCCCACCATTCCGCCCATTGCTCTGCCCTTTTTATTCTTCCTCTTTGCATTTTGCACTTGCCATTTGTAACCTCTTGGTAACCTTCCTCTTACTTTTTCCCATCCCTTTTCATCTAGCCACGTCTTCATCATTATGACTACATCCCATTGTGTCAAATCTCTCATAAACTCCCTATCCTTCCTCTCCAATCCTGCTATATTCAAGTATCAAATCTTCCATTCTTCCATTCTTCCCTACTTTCGTTTCTCATCTTTTTTCCTTCTTACTATTTCTTATTTTCCTATCTCCCGTTCATTCCTCGTCTAGTTTCCCTGCACCTCATTTCTTACTATCTGTTCCCTTTCTTCATCCCAATCCCACCATACTTCATATATCTGAATTCTCCCATACTTGACCCATGTACTCTTTCCGTTCTTTCTTTACTCTTCCGCTATTTTCCTTAATTTATACTGCATCTTCCTTTCTACCCATGTCAAATCATCCTCTATTCTCTTTGGACTACCATATAATAACCTCTTCTTTGTCATCACCTTCCTCTTATGTTCCCATTTCTTTAGTTGAAAATTCTACTTTTTAAATGTATTATTTGGCGTTGAAAAAATAACTGAAATAATTTCTGGATAAAAATTAAACTATTTTTAAAATTTTATTTTTGTTTTTATTTAATTAATAATTTATCTGTTTTAAGTCAAATGTCATCTTTTTGGATAAAGATGCAACTATTTGGTTGCAAATTAAACTATTATACATTTTCTTATTTCACTATTTCGTAGAAAATGTACTTTTTCTTTGAAATTTATGTTTTGGTGTTGAAAAGTGAACAAAATCTTTTCTGAATAAAGTTCCCCTTGAAAAAAATTGCCATTTTTAATTACAAATTCATCTGTTCTAGTGTCAAATTAAATTTTTTTAGATAAAACTATATCTATTTGGTAGAGAATTCAACAATTTTCTTAAAAAGTCATCCTTTTTGGGTAAAAATTCGTCCCTTTGGATTCAAAATTTAATCTATTTCGTAGAAATTTATTTCTTGCTCGAAAATTCATATTTTGATCGTGAAAAGTCAACTGACATCTTTCGAAAAAGAAAATTAAACTTTTTTTGTTGAAAATGTATCTTTTTGATTTAAAACTTCATCTGTTTCTAGAAGAAATTTCATTCTTTTTTAAAAATAAAAATGCTACTTTTCGATTAAAATCATTCTTCTTTGCTTGAGTATTCAACTCATTTGTTTGAAAGATTTGGTTTAATCACTTTATTAAGAAATGACTTTTTCGTTCAAGATTTATATTTTTAATTGAAAATTCATCTCTGGTGGAAAGTTTAATTTTTGTTGAAAATTAATTTTTTTTAACAGAAAATGTACCTATTCCATTTTTTTAAGATTGATCTTTCTTAGTTGAAAATTCGCATTCTT
>NC_046658.1:37207798-37233569 GCF_010883055.1 Belonocnema kinseyi
CAAGCTTCCAAACCGCTGGAAAAAATGTGTAGAGCGTGAAGGAGACTATGTAGAAAAATAATCAATAGTATTTTTGTATTGTTTTATAAATAAATAAATATTGAAAAAGAATTCCGGTTAATATTTGATTCACCCTCGTATATATATTGTATTCATATTCTCGGTACCCTTGGATTTTCGAGTTTTAAGATTTCTTAAGTTTCTCAATTTTCTTCTAATTATCTTTGGATTAAGACGCTTAGACAAATAGAAATATCAGAAGGGCTTAAAAACGCTGTCGCAAGTACAGTAAAGCTCTTTAATTGAGTCTCCCTTTCTATAGCCCTTCCGAGAATTAAGGCCTCGCCGCTTCGCTGGAAAGGACACCGTCCTTGCATGCCAAAATGAAGCAATCCGTACCAGACTTCAATCCGGGCGATTTAAGGAAAGCAAACGTTAGCTCACACGACATTGACTGATTCTCTATATTTTTGTGGAAGATACCGTGCATCCTCTTATCGAGGAGCTGTTCACGAAAGTTTTTTTCTTGTGCTTTCTTAATCTGGGCTTTCAGGAGTGAGTACTCGAGATAAATAAGATTTGGTGCATTTTGCTCACCCCTAATACTGAAGTTGAGTCCGAGTGTTTCAGCAGCCTCCTCCGCTGCTTTATACAGAAACGCTCCTTTGCCCACTTCTTCGTAATTCCTGACCATTTTAAAAAGATGGTCTCTTCCATTTGCGACTCTATGTGCTGTACCCAGAATAATCCTGTTGTGAAGACATTCAAGACTCAATATTCCGCGACCACCTTAACGGCGTGATATGTACAGTCGCGGAACGGAAGACTTAAGATGTATGCTTTTGTTCATATGCATAACCTTTCTTGTCCCGATATCAAGGGATCTGAACTCGTTCTTCGTCCATGGAACTACTACAAATGAATAGAGTACTACCGGGACGGTAAGCATGTTCGTCGCAGATACTTTGTTCCTCGCCGACAGTTCGGAAGACCAAATCTGCCAGATGAGACGTTTGTATCTGCTTCGGAGAGTATCCTTTATAGATACCACATCCTGAATGCGCCTCTGTTGCACGCCCAGGTATGTATAAGTCTCTCCAGCACAAACGTGTGATATAGCGCTTCTATCAACGAGCTCAGGATCTTCAGGGATTCCATTTAGGTTTCCTTGCTTCAAATAAACCTTGGCGCCTTTGGCTAACCCAAATTCGATTCCAATTTCCTTAGTATATCGTTCGACAATCCTTAGAGCTAGATGTAGTTGCTCTTTGTTTTTAACATAGATCTTAAGATCGTCCATGTAAAATACATAAGTGACCTTGTACTTTCGATCTGCAGGTTTGCCGCATACCCGTCGGAATGGCGATGTGCTAGAGATAGTGGCAATAATGTAAGGCAAAAGAGGAGTGGGCTCATGGTGTCGCCCTGAAAGACACCTCTCTGAAAGGTGACTTTGTTAGTTGTCACACGAATTTTACCAGATAAGATAGTAAATCTGGTTTTTCAAAGCGGCATCAATCTCTCTATGCACCTAATGATTTGCGGATGAACCTTTAAGCTTTCCAAAAGACAGATGATAAGTCTATGAGAGGTCGAATCGAAAGCTTTCCGATAATCAATCCAGGACATCGATAGGTCATGCTGGTAGAATGCTGCATCTTTGTAGAGACATTTCTCGATGATCAGGTTCTCCCGACATCCCGCTACGCCTTTCTTTGAGCCTCGTTGTTCATACATTTCTTGCCACACAGGTTCAATTGCCCAAACAATCCTATCAGTTAGGATAGCTGTGAATATCTTATACAGTGTGTTCAGACAAGTGATTGACCTGTAATTCTTCGGGTCAGCTAAGTTGCGTATTTTCGGCAGGAGTATTGTGCGCCCTTCCACCAACCACTCCGGAATCGGCTCTTCCGACTTTAAATATGAGGCGAAGATACGGGCCAAATGCTGACGGGTTGAAGGAAACTTCTTCAACCAGAAGGTTTCGATACAATCTGGTCCCGGTGCGGAATAGTTCTTCATCCCTCCCCATTAACGTCACAAGGACAGTTTTTTCAACTACCCATTTCTCTAAAACATTTCACTATGAAAACGTCTGTCAAAAAATTTGAGAAGTACCTATCCTACTATTTTCGAGGTCGCTCTTTTCAATGGTGCAATCAAAATTACATAAAAATATGGGTTTTTACACTATTTTAACATTTTGTTTAAATAAATTATTGCAAAAAATATGAATTTTTTTTTACTTGCATAATCGTATTCTACGGAAAAAATACGTCTAAAATATGTATAGTAAATTTTAATTTTTTAAATAATTAAGTTAATATCAGAAAATATCACTTTTCTATATCCAAATACATTGTTACATATCGTTTTCTAGGTTTTCGGGGTCGCTGATGACGAATTTGATATTCATTTTTCAAAATTATATTGTACGAACAATATGTTTGACAGTGTATGCATAACTGTCACTACATTTCAAAAATTATTTCGTGAGTCTGTAATCTGAGGAAAAATTTAGTTATTTATTCGTAGAAAACTTTATTTTATTTGTTCTTATCTTTCCAAACACGAATTCCAATGAATAATTTAACATATTCTGCCATCGTTGAGCCCAACTGATGTTGGCCAATTTCCACCATGAGGAGGTACATGTCACCGAGAATCATCTTTTTTTTTTTAATTTTTATAATATTTTTTGAATTTTTTAAAAAAATTTTTATAATATTTTTTGTGTGCTTGAAGTTGTTTACTCATGCGTTTGTTTGAAACATTTCATGCAAAAGTATGCTTGACACTCTTTGCAAGATTGCACGGTTCTTACTTCGCATTTCTCGTATGAGCAATACTTTTTGAATCCAGTGTTTTCAAAAGTATGATTTGAATGTTTATTTTCTGACACATTGGAAGCAATTAAATATTTTTCACAAATTTCCATAACAACATCTTTTGTTCCTAATTTATTTTTGCTCACTGAATTATAAAGCACTGTAGCGTTTGTGATTGATGCTTGTATCAGTCTAATGAAAATGGTCCATGTCCATTTCTTGGTTCGAGTTATTGGCATCAAGTTGTTGCAGTGCTGATCGTGTAGGTCGACTCCACCCATAAAATTTTTATAAACTTTGAAGGCATTTGGAAAAGGTATTGCAGCTTTTCCCTTGGCTTTCTTATCATAACGTGATACGTTCGAAGTAGGGGTGAAGCCAGCAGCTGAAGAAAGAATCGAAACTGCTTTTGAATCCATAACTGTGACAAAATTAGTACCACTATTGTTATCATGCTTTACTTTAGATGTTCCTCTACGAGCGTTCGCATCGATTTCGTTAGACACTTCAATCTTATCTTTTCTTACGGTGCCTGTCGCTCGCAGATTTTGATTTTTCAGATGCACTAACAGGTCAGGAGAACAAAATAAGTTATCAAAGTAGATATGATACTGAAGTCTATTACGAGAAGAAGTCTTGAGCAAAAATTCTTGAAGCATTTGTAAAACAACTCGACTGCCTTGAGCAATTTTGGGTAGGAAATCAACTTTTTGATTTTTGCCACAGTAAATATCAAAATGAAATAAGTAACCATTCAAACCGCATAATGCCCAAATTTGAATACCAAATCGAATCAGTTTTCCTCTGATAAATTGCTTGAAACTGATTTTTCCGTAAAACTTTATCATCATTTCATCAATGGAAAGTGCTGCACAAAAATATCCAAAAGTCTTGATATTTTCATTGAAAATGTTCAGAATTTGACGTACACGCTAGGCCTTATCCTTTGCGTCTTCGTCGTCTGATTTGTGAAATTTGATGTTAGATTTTATAGTTTGAAATTCACGACGGCCCATAGCTGATGTTACTATATCAGACCGTAGCAAAGTTTTTGAAGACCAATAATCTCTTTGTGATAATCGTTTGTTAAATATTGTGAAAATAATAATACCTATAAATGTGTTGAAACGATCGGAAGACAACTCGGATCCTTGTTTCGATGTAGAGTAAATAATATATATTTCTTTAGTTCTTCAGAAAAAAAAATTTCAAATAAATCTGTTGGTGAACTAGCAAGAATTTTTTTCTTTTGTACCTCAGACAGTAACATATCATTTGATAGAGTATCACTATACATCATCTCTCCATCAATCCAATTATAAACATGTTCTCCTTCCAATTTTTTCTGACTTGTACTATAATTTTCAAATACTTTTTGGTACGACTGAAATGTCTGAGTCTTTGAATACTCTTCACCCATTTCAATATCACCTTGCTTATTACCTTCTTCACCAATAGACGACAAATCATTTTCACTATGATCAGATTCACCAGAATCGTCTGGATCAGGAATGAATACTGCATCAACGTGATTTTATTTTTCAGTATTTTCTACTGTATTGATACGATGTCTCTTTCTCGCATTTTTTAATTCGGAAAGTTTACGTTTCGGCATTGTGAATCGAATGAAATGGTCAGTGTGTCAAAATTGGATGTGTTGTTATTTTTTTACAAGATGACAGTTGTGAGAATATGTACTATTATTATGATGATTCAATACTTTCTGTATAATGTCTATGCAAAATATATTACAACATATATGTCGTCTCAAGATAATGATAGTCAATAAAAATGAAATAAATTATCCTTCAATAATAATTCGAACTAGCAAAAATATTAGTAACGCCTATCAGACTACCGATATTCACTATTCGAGGTTAAGAGTATGATCCGCAAATATGATTATCGTGCATTAAAACTGTTCAAACTATTTTAAAAACATATAATTTGTTTACATATATTGTTAAAAAATAGTAAATGTCCAAATTTGAGCTCGCAGGTTATATTTGCATCAGGTAACAATGGCGCGAAAATGTACTGCGATGACGCAATCCTATTTGATAATATCTACGATAAAAAATTTTATAAAACAACTTTAGTTTACGCCGTCTCAATATAATTATCAACGTGATTAATCAAAGATGAAACCAAATATTGTTCTGCGAAAATTCTGATGAGCGAAGATTTTCATTTTTTGAGGTTAAGAATGATACGAGAGTATGATTATTGCAAATTACAACTCTTGAAATGACTTCGGAACGATTTGATATTTTTGTCTCCATGGTCAAACATATTGTTTAAATAATATAATTTTGGAAAATTAATATCAAATTCGTGATCAGCGACCCCGAAAACCTAGAAAACGATATGTAACAATGTATTTGAATGTAGAAAATTGATATTTGCTGATATTAACTTAATTATTTAAATAATTGAAATTTACTATACATATTTTCGACGTATTTTTTGCGTAGAAGACGATTCTTCAATTAAATTAAAAAATTCTTATTTTTTCCAATAACTTGTTTAAACAAAACGTTTAAACAAATTAATTTTGCAAAAATAATAGCAGATTCGTAATCAGCAACCCAAAAAATCATAGAAACTATATAGTCCATGCAAGTTCGGTACAAAAAGTGTGTTTTAATCGCAAGAAATTATTAGTCCAAAAATGGATCAATTTTTCCATTGTTTTTGCCGTTATTTTGCAAGTTCAGACTATAATAAAAATAAAACCAATGATACCATTCGAAAGTATAACAATCGAGGACACGATTACACTATTCCATTGTTGAATATTCTTACGAAAAGGTATCGAAAATGTGAAATGAAAAAAACAGGCCTGAAAAATTCGTGCTTTTTGCATTAATTTGCAAAAATAGTGTAAAAACATATTTTTATGTAATTTTGATTGCACCATTGGAAAGAGCGCCGTCGAAAATAGTAGGATAGATACTTCTCGAATTTTTTGACAGACGTTTTCATAGTGAAATGTTTTAGAGAAACAGGTAGTTGAAAAAAGTGTCCTTGTGACGTAAATGGGTTAATACATTCCACCTCCTCGGTAGTGATGGGTGGGCATTCTTTATCAGGTGTTATGAGGGCATCACAGAGCTCCTTGAGGCTCTTTTTATTTTCTGAGTCTTCGTCCAGTCTATGCTTCACTTCGTAGACTTCTCTCCAAAATACTTCGACCTCCTTTGGTTTGGATAGGTGTTCGACAGTAACTGGAGGGTCTTGGAAGAGTCGAGATGGGTCAGAGAGAAACTGTTGATTTTATCAGACGCACCACTCCCTCCGCTCTAGACTTCTCTTAGCGTCAGATAGTATCCGTATTCTCTCAACAATATGCTGCCTGATGGTGAGCAGCTTTGACTTGTCGAGTGTGTGATAACGGGTCTCGAGTTCGCGCGCGAACTTTCAAACCTTGGCGGTAAAATTCCTGCCAGATGTGATGTGGTCAATCACACACTGAATGCGGGACGCGTACTGTCCTGCCCAGCCTATCTTTATGGCAAGTTGATGCATTCGTCTTTTGGACTTATGATTAACCGTTGGTTTTGTTTTACGGTTCGCTTCGGCCAAAGCTCTCGCTGCATTATGCACACAATAATTGATAGACCAGAGGTCGGATTCTTCGGGAAAATGTCCACGAAGCTCGTCATCCATTTCAGCTAGACCTTTAGGCTTGAGAGAAACCTTGGTGTTGATGTTTCTCCGGGTAATAAAGCATCGCTCTTCCTCTATTGGATGCCTGCCCGCGGTTGATCTTATTGTCGCCTCTCTTTCTCTGTTGCCGGCTTGTTCTAGCTGTGGTAGAGTAGGCGTTCTGGTTACATAGCCCCTATTTACGGAGTAATTCGGCATAGTTTCGCAGACGTTGCTGCGAAAAGTGCGATAGTTCCAAGTGTTTCTCGCACCACAGGGCATGCAGCCGTGCCATGTAACCCCGTTCAGAAGCAGCACTCGCAGCACTTTCGGAACGAGAGAGGATATCTGTATTTATGATGCGGGGTTGGGGAGATCGAGGTCGATCTTATGATCAAGTTCGTTTTCTTTTTAATCGCACTTTTCGTAATGGAGAAGGGTTAAATACTGTATCAAAATCAACAATTGAAAGAACTGTAAGGCGCTTTATGAATCATGGATCTATCAAGGACCTTCAGAGAAGTGGTCGGCCAAAATCTGCAGGATCTGAGGAGATGCAGATGGACATAGTCCTAGCATTTTTTGAAAACCCACACTTTAGTTTACCTCGAGCTAGTGATGAGCGTGACGTTGCTCCTGAGACAGTGCGAGATATTTTAAAAAGCATTAATGTCCTCTTCGTTGTTCCTGGGTAATGCTAAACGTAAATGTAAACTGCTTGGAAAAAACCTTCAAAAAACTTTGACCTCTTGGGAAACTTGGTTAATTTCAAATAACCTCTAACTGACCTTGAACGTTACAATTGACCTATGACTTGGGTACGTACTTGAACGTAGAATTTTCCGCTCTATCGATTACAGATGTAAAAAAGGGGTTTCCATTTAAAAAAACAAAGTTGACCTTCATAAAGCCATGTAGGTCAACTTCAAGGTCAAATTTTTTTTGTTCGAATTTTATATGGAAACTATTTGTTTAATTTCTCCTTTTGTAATTAAATGATATTTGATTTTATGCAAAAATTCCGTTCATTTATGTAAATTTAGCTATATGTTTACTCTTTTGTGTAGGCTGTAGAGTATGAAATGTTTGTTTGACAACGCTAATTTTTAAAAATGTTTACGCAACGGAATATCGTTTGAAATTTGGTTAATGGTTACGGCTATCGGCTAGGTGTCCAACTTTTTGGGATAAATAATGAAAATCTGATGAACTTGATTATTGCTTCATTGGTTTAATCCTGACACCAGGGGACATTGACATTGACAACAGCAAGGGATGGGGTCCTTCAGTAATGTACGTAAATTTGGCAAATTTACACAAAATTTCTGCTGAAGATCATGGTTTTAGTTATAAATTTTATTATTTGGTTGAAAATTTAAGAATTTGCACAAAAGATCATCCTTTTCCGTTGCAAACACAAATGTTTTGTAAAAAATGCATCTTATTGGTTTAAAAAATTCAACCCTTTTCGCAGAACATTAACCTTTTGTTTAAAATTCATATTTTCTTGCTGATAAGTCGACTGCGTTCTTTTTTGTTGAAAATTAAACAATCTTGTCAAAAGTCATGCTTTTTGGCTAAAAATTCGATTGTAACATAAATTTAACTTATTGTTTACTATTGTTACGTCCTAAGATGGTAATTAGGAACATTACATTAGTGGACAGTGATAATTCCTGATTTATCTGCAGAACGTAAGGTTCTGGGCTAAGGGAACAGGATTTCAGGGGTCAAATTAATTAAAATGAGGGATGTGGAATACAGACTGTTAAATACATTTTTTGATAGATCAAATAAACGGTAGGGAATGACGACAAGAATTTAGAGTAGAAACGGCTCTGAAGGAGATGTAATTAATTTTCTTTGAGGAAGGGAATAGGAAATACAATGTTGGATGAACGAGAACGTTGAGATGAGAGAGATAGAGGTAGTGTATGTGGCAGAGATGTTTGTTGATTACCTTGAAGAAAAATCAGAGGGCAATTGTGAGAATCCAATAGTCGAAATCGGAATTGGGAACTTGTAGACTGTAGCTCCCCTTTATGATTGACCTGGTACAGGAATCGGTACTGGAATCTGGACCTGGTACTGGTACTGGATCTGGTACTGGAATCTGGATAAAGAGCCCTTGGCAGAAATTTGGAACCGCAACCTCCAATTTGATTAAGCTTCTCGTTGATTTGATTTTTAGCAGATACTTAGAGAGGTTGACGGGACTAGAATGGGCGCAATTTGGTACCACCGTTTTCCACGTGTTCTTCTAGAAGTTTCTGCAAGAGGAAAGGATCCACGTGTTATCGATATTCTAAGAGTGGGCGTAACTTGGGTCCCACTCCATTTTTCAAGTGTTTTTCAGAAGATGTCTTTCCATGGAAAGGTGCCATTCCATGTGTTTCCATCCTGTCTTAATGATTTAATCAGCGATGAAAGGGGTGATTGTGACATATTCTTTTCTTCGTTCCTCTTCTCATTATCTCTCTCTTTCTAGATCAATACAATTTATAGTTCGAGCCAAAATTTCACATTTAGATGAATTAATGTGGGAAGATATTACGTTAGAATTTTACAAACATGCTATATGCCTTTAAGTTGTATGGTTATAATGTTCAAAAATATGCAAATACATACATAAAATGTCTGCAAACGTATTTTGCGGGAAAAAATTTCTTAAATATTTATTATTTTCTACATAATTATAAAGTTACAATATAGTTGTTATTTCGTACATATTCCGCTTAAAGATTTAGGTAAGTACTTATTGGTATCCATATAATTTCTGGGTTACAATATCTTTATAATCTATATTGCGTACAAATTATGAGAAGTTAATTATTCTTTCTTTATTAAGTCTTCAAAAATCTTAATAATTTCAGCTCAGTACATGATTTCTTAAGAATTAAATTGATAATATTGCTATATCTATGGTTCAATACATGAATTATTGAAAATTCGACAAACATTTATGTTATTTTGGTTGAATCCATAATTTCTTGAGAATTCGCTTAATAATTATCCAAGATTTCTATGATTATAGTTCGATACATGATTTTTTGAAAATTCGATAAACATTTATGTGATTTCGATTGAATACATATTTCCTTGAAAATTGGATTAGTTATTATTCAATATTTCTATGGTTATATTTCGATAGATGATTTATTGAAAATTCGATAAATATTTATGTGATTTTTGTTGAATACATAATTTCTTGAGAATTCGCCTAATAATTATCCAATATTTCTATGATTATAATTCGATAAACATTTATATGATTTCGATTGAATAGATATTTCCTTAAAAATTCGATTAGTAATTATTCAACATTTCTGTGATTATGCATATTTTCTTGAGAATTCGCTTAATAATTATTCAATATTTCTATGATTATACATATTTTCTTTAGAATTCGCTTACTAATTATTCATTATTTCTATGATTATACATATTTTCTTGAGAATTCGCTCAATAATTGTTCAATATTTCTGTGATTATAGTTCGATACATTATTAATTGAAAATTCGATAAACATTTCTCGATTGTAGTATTTCTGTACCTTGACTATAAGGTTATAGTTTCATAATGTTATAGTAGCTTCATACATATTACCTGGAAATTTGATTGCATACTTTATTTCACTGCTTTTGGTTACAACGCATGCAGTATATAATTGAGTGTGGTTATGAGATTAAATTTGATTGAATCATTGATTTACGATTGCAACCTACTTCAAACTTGATTCGGTCCCTGAGGGTGACATCTCCCCCTCTCCGGCTTGAAACATGGGGGTGAAACCGCCTGTTCAAGGCAGTATTTGTAAATAACTTATTTTCTAAATAGAGAATAGATTGATACACAGTCATATAATTTTTTTTAATAGTACAAGTAATTATTTAAAACTATAATATTCAAGCATGATTATTTATTAAAATTTCCAAAGTTGAGGCACAGTACAATATCTCATACTTACATATACTTATATTGTGTTAATTTTTTTATCAACTGTAGCTAGATATAATAATTAGATTAAAGATTAAATATATTTCTTATATGGCTAGTATGTTGTAAAGCGGAAATTCCCATTTCTATGCTGATAATTTAAAATAATGCTTATAAATGGAAGTGTTACTTTCTTATTAATTTATTTTCTATGAAAGATTTATTCCTTTTGACACTGTAACAATTTTTGCTATGTGGAATCTTTCATAACATCTTTCACAACTATTTTCCTATTGGTATAATTTTTTCGACCTGTGTCTGTAAACTTTTCTCATATATTTGTTCGTTTCCTGATATAAATTCGAATTTTGATTTAAAAAGTTTAAAATTTTCTTTGCCACATGTTTTTGCTTCTACTTTAGAATCAGCATGAATTCCGTTGGTGCAAATAAATTCTCATTTTTCCTAATTTTATAACTAGCTATAAAGAATAAAATATCATCTATTTTATTCTTGGATTCTTTTGTTATCTCATATATATTTATTATAAAGCTATAGAAAATATTTTTATTGTGTATTCAAGTATATAGAAGGCTTGTTTGTTACTTACCTGGAAAACTGTATTTGTTTCATTGGTGAAGACATAATTTTTTTTTTTTACTTTTATTTCAAATGTTAATTTTCTTACCAGGGTTCAATCTCTGTTTTATGAATGAAATATAAATTGTTTTCGTTTTGAGAAAAATCTTCCAATACATTTAATACAAGTGTGAGCTCTATCTTTAGGATATACAATATATAATTTGCAGGAACCACATTGAATATGAACTTTGTTGGTTAATAAGACTCGAGTGTGATATAAATTTTTCATAGGATGTTAGTTGCAAAGAGTTCTGTTATCCGTTTTGTCTGGTTTCGATATCATTTTCTGTTCTAGGTTGAAACTCGTTTTCTAAATAAATTTTGCTTACCTGTTGCATTTTGGTTAAAGGGAGACTGAATTAGCATGCGTTTTCTTTAACTAAGGAGGAAATAATTGTGGAGCTAAATGAGTTTAATTGATTGAATTAGGGAAGTTTTAATGGTTAAATGTTGGCGTGAAAAGGATTGGATTGTCATGCGTTTGTATTATGAAAGGAGAGAATTGAGTGAAAAGCATCATTTTAATAATTTCGTTCATGGATTTCAGAAAATTTAAAGATTATAGGAAAAAATTAATGCTGTAAATTTCGTAAATGTTGATTCCATAACGCTTCTGCATCTTGACCTAGAACATAATACATATCAGGTTAGTGGTGACCTGTTGCAAGTAAGCTAGAGATCAATAGAGTTTACAGGAGGGGAACCGATTTATGTTACCTCCGAGGGGTGATTTTATATAGGGAAGTTTTATGAAATTTATATTTCCTTTCTTTCTAAAATCAGATTCTGTTTATTGTTTTTATTTGTTCGTAAATATATAGACTTGTTAAGTTAGGAAGTTTTATTGTATATATAACAATGTATAGATTTTGTCAGTTGTCTTTGAACGTTCGTTCGGAGTATTTCGTGAATCTCGTGAATTGCTATTTCTTTATTTGAAAGTATTTGTTATTTAATTGGTGACACATTATTAGATTGCTATCGTTTTGAAGAGCATTGTTTTTATGTAAATGTAAATAATAATAGGATTCGTACTCCATTCTGGTGGTATGGAACCCGGTATGGTAATCCTAGTTGGGAAAGGATTTCCTTCCTAAAACATTTATTCTCCACGACTTACCCCTTGTTTATTTTGAATTATATTATAATTGGTATACTAAGCTTTATTTTAAAGATGAAATGTATTATGTAATAAGGTGAAAAGATTTTCTTACTTTAGTCGGGTTTCTTATTATTTAGTGGGTTTAGAAAAAACAGTATTTAATGTTAGAAGAAGAGGATGAAGTGGAATCCGAAATTTGTGCAAACGGAAATTAAACAGAAGAAGAATGGTAAAAGGGTAAGTGGATTACATAAAATAATTTTTTATTAGTTTTAATTATTTGGGGAGTTAGTTGGACCAGAACAATAATATAATCTTTGAATTTGTGCTATAGGTGTTCTCAATAAGAAGGTTAAAGTTGTAATTTCAGTTCTTATTTCTGAAATAGGTGCTGTATCTGCTTGAAATTGATTATATTCAGTATCTATTTAAATTCTGTGTGGATTATTAAATTGATCTATGAAAGGCATAATTTATTTGATTATAATTTATTCATTTACAGTGCTAGTTTTTATTAGATTAAACATCTTATTTATTATTTATTTAACTGAAATAATGGTTTAGCTTCATATTTAAAGATCTTAAGAATATTAAAATATTAATTAATTTATATATATCATTTATTTAAATATATAGTGATACTGATTAAATTTAATATGTTTCTAAAGTAGTAATATTAATTTGTCCATATATTATTAATTTATTGTATTAAGATTTAAATCGTAATTTAAGTAAGACAGCAATTCTAAGGTAATAATATTTTTGAATTAATTTATTACACGGATATCTAAATTTGATTATATAAAGGTCTAATATTGATTATATTGATGTAATATGCCTAAATACTTAATTTTTTATGTATTGTTTATCTACTATAAATATTAATCTTGTTTAATATGTAAAGTTTTCAATTTATATTAATATATTAGTTATTTTGAGTAAAAGTAATTATATTTATTCATCTTAGTTACTTTATAGTAATTCATATTTATTTGAATAAAATATCAGATTAGCTTAAGGTTTAAACTGTATGAATATATAATATTATTAATAATTAAATTGTTTAATATTTTTAGGTTTTAATTTATGCATTATTTTTATAAATTGTTTTATTTACTTATTTTATAGCTGTCTAAAATTTAAGTATATATTAATAAGAAAAATTTGTTGAAAAAATAGTAATATTTATTTAATTATTTATTGTATGCAAATTTAAATTCAATTAATTTTTAATTATTTGCGGAAAATAGAAATCGTAAAACAGCATATTTTTATTTCATATTAATTAATTTATAATATTTGGCGTAAAATAGTAATGGTAGAACAGTATATTTTTTATTTTATTCATATTGATGTTAGAACAATTTATTTTATTTTTTATTATATTAACTAATTTATAATTATTTGCGTAAAATAGTAATGGTAGAATAGTATATCTTTTATTTTATTTGTATTGATTAATTATATCAATTAATTATAATTATTTGTGTAAAATAGTAATGTTATAACACTTTATTTTACTTTATTTTCATTATATTAATTATAATTATTTGCTTAAAAAAAAGTCATGGTATAACAGTATATTTTTCTTTTATTTATATTGATTAATTAAATTTATTCTAAGTTAATTCATTATGAGATATTGTTTTAAACATTAATTTTTTATTCATTTGATTTAATATGCGAAAGTCTAGGTCTGTTTACATGGACCATTTTGGAGGATTTTTTAATTTTAATTCTTACAATTTCTTTGCTTAGTATTTCTAATGCTTCATGTGGTCCTGTGTATTGATCTACTAGTTTACTAGGTTTTGTCCCTTTTAAAAGAAAAACATTATCTCCGATCTTGAAATTCTGTGAGTTAATTTTTTGATCGTAATAAGATTTAGATTTTTCTTTTGCGTTAATGAGATTGTTTCTTGCTACTGATTGTATATCAAGAATTTTGATAATTAAGGGCCGATTCCACCAACTGTAATTAAATATTAATCAGTGATTAACTTAGTTTAATCAGCAGATTGCGTTCCACCAACTTTTAAAACACGATTAAAGAAGTCTAATCGTCGATTAACTTAACCGGTCATTCTTGGTTGGTTAGCGAGTTAATCAGCGATTAACAGGAGTCAACATAACCTCAAAGTTGAAGTTCAGGTATAGTGTGAAATATTGATCGAATTTATAACGATATTTTGTACTGACACAACTTACATTCAATTTCAATCGATAACTAATTCTTGTCCATTTATTTGGAAACGATTTGCATAAAAAAACACATCGCTGCTCGTCGTTCCTAAGCAGTCGAGGTATATTTTGAGCGCGAATACAAGTGCGAAATTAGCCAATCAGAATCACCATTCCAATAGAAACACTCAGAAACTAGACTTATTGCGAACAGAGCATACGGTTGTCTAACCAGAGGTTAAAAATTCATGGTGGAACGCGCCACAAGTTAATCGTGATTAAAACGCTGATTAACAAATCATTATGATTAGCTAATCATAGATTTGATCACAGCTGGTGGAATCGGTTCTTAATTGGTTAAGTAATCACCATAAGTTTCCAATTTTTCATGTTGAAGGGGTGGTTCACTTGATGGTTGTCTTGCTAAATACCCGAAAACTAGTTCAAACGGGGTGCATTTTGTGCTTTCATGAATACTTGTATCATAAGAGAAAGTTGCTAACTCGAGCCAATCGTCCCATTCGGCGTTTTTATTCACAAATTATTTTAAATATTCAGCTAACACGTGATGAGATCTTTCTAAAGAACCATTTGATTGGGGGTGAAAGGCTGTTGTTCTAAACTGTCTTATTCGAAAACGTTTTGCTAATCGTCTCATTAGATTTCTCATAAGTGGTGGTATTTTATAACGCCTTGATTCTTGAGATTGTATTGTATTAGGGGGTGAACGGCTAGACAGAGTATTTGAGGGAGCCTGCGCGTATTGATTAAAATTTCCAAGATTCCGGCAACTAAAAGCATTGTGACCCCTCTTGTAACAAATTTGGCATACTATAATTTTCCCTTGTGCGTAATTTACTTTTACTAATCTATCCGCATTGGTTATATGTTTCTGTAATTCCTCGAGTTTTTATTTATAAAGGTTTCCCTTTCGTAAATCTAAAGCAGCATTAAATTTACGTTCTACTTCAATTTCATTATTTGTGACATCTTTAAATACACCTCCTTCTTTAACGCGAATTTCTTTCGGGTCTCAAACCACGTAAAAAACATTGAACTAAATCTTTTTCTAAACCCTGCTTAAATGTTTCATCTAAAGCTCCTCCGTTATTTATTCTATGAGCATCAAACATTTGGTCAGCGATTTCTTTAATTCGGGTAGCATAGGACAAAACAGTTTCTTTTTCCCACATATAAGTACTTCCTAATTCTTCCTGTAATTGATGAACTATTTTGGAAGGAGAGTATATTTTCTTTAATCGATTGATTAATTCATCTACTCTATTAAATGACATACCATAAATACTTTTGCGAGCTGCTCCTATAATTTTACTACGTATCATTTTTACTATATTTTGTTCTACCAAATCTATTGCTGGGAGCATTTGTTAAGCTCATTACACCCTTCAATAAAATGAGCGAAGGGAATGCTACGTCCATCAAAAATGGGTACAATTTCTAATGCGTCTCGAAGGGAGATTTGTTGATTATTTGGTATCATGATTGATCGACTTATGTTAGGAGCAGGGATAATTGGATTTTGATTGGGGTTTGAAAGAGGGTTAGTATTATTTGTAGATGCTGAATGGGCATTTATACGGGTGTCACAATTAGAGGAATTTTCATCACTAGGAGATGGAAAGTTTTCTTCGGTATTTAAGAGAGGTTGTTGTTCAATTTCGGCTAAGGAATTTCCGGTAGAAATAACTGTAGAGTTTGCTGCCGAGAAGGTGTTATCAATTTCAGCTACTGATTTATTTTGATTTAAGTGGCTAGAACTTACTATTCAGGTATCGTTAGATAACTGAAAATTTTTCAAATGGTCTAAAGAATGTGAACCTTTAATTGAAAATTTGATCTCTTTCTGTGACTGATTTACCGGTGTTTGAGGTTTGGACTAATATTTAGTTCAACGAAGTTTATATCTGTTATAGTTTCTTCTATATCTTCGGAAGTGGATTCAGTTATTTTTTCTGAATTATCTTTTTGAGGAGGTGGTGTATGTAAAACCCTTGATTTACAGAGAATTTCGTAATTAAATGTTATTCCTTTTTCTTGTTTACTGTTTATTGCGGAATTAACAAGAGTTTTGGCTTGACTTCGGGTGAGTCTTGAACTTCCTGAGTTTTTATTTGACATGAAGGGTAATATTTTATTATTTTTATATTTTATTTCTTGGTTTTGTTTCTTCAATATTTTCAATAACAATTACTAGTTCTTTAGCAGTTTTAAGGACTTCATCTATAGTTTCTTCTATTTTCAGGTTTTCAGGAATTAATTTCTTATTGACCTGAGTAATGGTGGTTATTATTGCTTCTAGGATTATAATGGTTTTATTTATTTTTTCACGTTTTGTTCCTTCAATTATATCTTTTTTATTTATTTTAAGATATCGAGTAAATTTCAAAAATTCAGGGTTTAAGAGATTTAGACCTTCTAACAATGCTGTTTTGATAGCGCGTTCATATTTTCCGCGAATTCTTTGTCCTGAACGGCGGGCTTTTCTATTGCTTTCTATTATTTTAATGAGTTTATCAGGTTAAGATATGTGTAATTATTTTCTATTTTAGCAGGATAAAATTTATTTACTGATTTCGTCTAGGATTTTTTAAGTAATACTTCAGCTTTATTTAACATATGTTCGAAAATTTCAGAAAATTCCTTCCATGGATTTTCGGTTTTAGATAATGTGTTCTAAATAATTCCGTTTTTGATTACCTGCACCACGTCTATTTTTAGGCATTTAGACTAATTTTGTGAGAATTTTATTATTTCATTAAGGATTTTAATAATTTTCTCTGAATTAGTTTTTCAGTTTTACCGCGATTTTTACGATTTGCTTAATTGTTATTGTTCATTTGAGTGATTGTGAATATGATTTGTGTGTCTTGTTATAACTGTTATTTCTCTTATATTTACAGTTACACGATATTAGGCGGTGCACTCTTGAGCTCCTCTATTGCTTGAACTGCAAATATTTAAGATTTAACATAAGAAAAATATATTATTATAACAGGACGTTACTTGAGCGTGCTCCTGTTATAACAACAATAATAATTATTTATGTATCAATATTATTTCTCATATACTTAAGGTTATTCGATATTAGGCGGTTCCCCCTTAAGCTCCGGACCCTGCTATTACTTAAACCTTGAATATTAAGGAATTTAATTGGGAAAATAATTTTGTTTCATTATAAGAGTTTAACACTTTTTACACGTACCCTCTGATATAATAAAACAGAATATTTTATATTTGTTTGCCTTATGTGAGACGTGTTTTATATTTTAGTTTTCTTTCGATATATTTAAGGTTACTCGATATTAGGAGGTGCCCCCTTGAGCTCCGGACCCCTATATTACTTGAACTTTCAATACTTAGGAATTCAACTGAGAAAATGATTTTATTTGATTATAAGAGTTTAACACTTTTTGAATGTAACCTCTGATATATTTAAAGAAAATATTTTATAATTATTTGTTTGATGTGTGAAAAGTGTGCGTTTAAACCTTATGATTGTCTGATGTGGCTAATTCACATGCAAACAAACGGTAAGGTAGTTTTTTGTTTACTGAGGATGGCAGGGCTTGCGAGCACGCGATGTATACTAACCGTCCTAAACGTAATAATATTTGTTAAATCTTGATTGTTTTAACATACATTATTATCAATGGGTAAGCTAATACTGCTTCTACTTTTTTATTTATTTATTTTTTTTATTTAAGTTTTTGGTTTTGTCACTTCACTTGAATGATCTTACTAATTTATTCTGAGTAAATCAAATCACTAACATACAGATTTCAATTTATTTTCCCTTTACTACAAATCACAACAGCTCATGCAATAAGAAAAATGAATCTTTCAAAAATTTAAATTTAATCATTTTTTCCCTTACTATATATTATAACAACTCATGCTCCAAAATAATGATCCAATAATTTAAGTTTCAATTAATTTGCCTCTTACTAGATATCACAACGGACGATGCACCAAAATAATTGTGGGTATGTTACGTCCTAGGATGGAATTAGGAACACTACATTAATGGACAGTGATAATTCCTGATTTATCTGTAGAACGTAAGGTCTTGGGCTAAGGGAACATGATTTCAGGGGTCAAATCAATTAAATGAGGGATGTGGAATACAGACAGTTAAATACATTTATTGATAGATCAAATAGTCGGTTGGGAATGACTACAAGAATTTAGGGTAGAAACGACTCTGAAGGAGATGTAATTAATTTTCTTTGACTAAAGGAATAGGAAATACAATGTTGGATGAACGAGAACGTTAAGATGAGAGAGATAGAAGTAGTGTATGTGGCAGAGATGTTTGTTGATTACCTTGAAGAAAAATCAGAGGGTCGTTGTGAGAATCCAATAGTCGAAATCGGAATTGGGAACTTGTAGACTGTAGCTCCCCTTGATGATTGACCTAGTAGAGGAATCGGTACTGGAATCTGGACCTGGTACTGGAAACTGGACCTGGTACTGGAACTGGAATCTGGATGAAGACCCCTTGGCAGTAATTCGGAACTGGATGCTTCCAATTTGATTAAGCTTCTCGTTGATTTGATTTTTAGCAGAGACTTAAACAGGTTGACACGCCCTCAAGAAAGAAAGGTCCGGAATTCGGATTTAAATACACGGCGAAACCGACAGAGCTTCCGCTGGTGAATTAGACTGAGCTCCAAAATTTGCCAACTGGAGGTTAAGGATACCCCTTTTATACTAGAGTGGGCGCATTTTGGTACCACCCTTTTCCACGTGTTCTTCTAGAAGTTTCTGCAAGATGAAGGATCCACGTGCAATCGATATTCTAAGAGTGGGCGTAACTTGGGCCCCACTCCATTTTTCGAGTGTCTTTCCAGAAGCTTCTGTTCCATCAAAAAGGTCCATGCATAATTTGAGCAGGTGAAGTTATTTCCACCCTCCTCCACGTGTAACCTTCAGAAATTGTAATTCTCCGAAAAAGGGCGTAGCATCCGTTGTCCAAGGTATATTTAATAATTCTAGACTACGTCATAGGGGATGAAACGGCTGTCATCCAAAGTATCCACATGAGAATGTTCCATATAGGTTATTCCAGAAATCAATACTTTCAGGCTCCTCCATGAGTTTTCATCCTGTGTTGATGATTTAATCAGCGATGGAAGGGGTGATTGAGACATATTCTTTTCATCGTTCCTCTTCTTTCTATCTCTCTCTTTCTAAATTAATACAATTTATAGACTTTGGGTAGAGCCGTTTTTACACATAGGAGCATTGTCAATTCCCTTAGAGTTTAGTGATTCATATTTAAATATATAGATATAGGGTCACGACATAGTACGTGACACTATTCTTATTTGGGTCTTGGAGAATGAACTGGAATCTTCTTTGGGTAGAAGTTTTACAATTTTGTTAGTTTTTTGTTTAATTCATCTGTTTTAGAAAAAATGTCATCTTTCTTAAATAAAAATGCAACTGTTTTGTTGAAAATTCTACTGCTTTGTTGAAAATTTAACTATTTCATAGAGAATTTACTTTTTATTTATAATTTATATTTTCATGTTGAAAAGTCTCGTTGAAAAAAAATACATCTGTTTTCGTACAAATTTTCATCTTTTTTGGATAAAAATTCAACTAAATGGTTGAGAACTTAACTTTTTTTTAAATAAATATTTTTGGTTGAAAAAATATGTCGTTTTGGATTGAAAATTCAAATTTTTTCGTAGAAGCTTATTTTTTGTTCTTCGTTATTCATAATATTTCCCCTAAGGGTTTACATGACTTCCATTCCTTACAATCTTTCCGCTTATATCTATATATTTTTTTCAATCTTATTTTTTCTATATATACAATTATTTACAACTATTTTCATAAGCCTTATATGTAGTTCCTTAACTCTATTTCCTGCGATAGCGCATTTTAGGACTTATTAGCAAACGAGTGAGCGAGCGAACGAAAGCGAGTGTGCAAGCGAGAGAGAGAGCATGAGAACGCAAATGCATCTTAGTCTACTTAACTTTTACCTTACCATTACTTAAATCTTCACGCCTCTAATCTAAGCGACTTCCGTTTCCTTTTTCTTTCACTTTTTTATACCTCCATTTGCTTTTTTTCACATGCATTCTTTCATTCTCTCTCATTCGCTCCTCTAGCACCCTCCAACTCCTCAGCCATTTTTCTCCTAATTCATCCTCCCCTAGAATCTTAACCACACTCTCTTGCCAGCTTCCTTTATTTTCCATTCCTCTCCTACATCCTTCCCATACATGCTCCCATGTTTCCTCCTCCCATTCACATAATAACATAATTTATTAATATAAGACTTGGAAGAAGACATGAGGAGAAAAGGTTGGGGAGGAGTTAGGATAGGGAAGGAAAAGATATACACACTGGCATACGCAGACGACATAGTGTTGATGGCAGAGGATGAAGAAGGGATGGCGGGATTAATTACAGGATTAGAGAAATACTTGAATGGGAAAAAGCTGAATGGAAATGTAGAAAAGACAAAGATAATGAGATTTAGAAAACGAGGGGGAAGGAAGAAAGAATTAACAGGGAGATGGAAGGGAATAAAGTTAGAAGAAGTAAAAGAGTATAAATATTTGGGATATATCTTGCAAACAAATGGAGATCATACAGCTCATATAAGAGAAAGGATAAAGAAAGCAGCAGGGGTAATGAAACAGATATGGGGAATAGGAAAAAGAAGGTTAAAAAAATTGGAGAAGGAGAATGTGGTTATTTGATACGCTGGTATGGCCAGTATGAGGTTATGGAGCAGAGATATAGTGATGGAAAGAAAGGAAAGATATCGAGAGTTTACAAGAAAGTTATATAAGGTGGACACTAGGGGCAGACTGGAGGACGCCAGGATACATGGTGAGAGAAGAAGCGCAAAGGGATAAGTGAAGTATTAGAGCGAGAAAGAGGGCATGGGATTTGGGACGAAGCTGAGGGAGGGAAAGGGAGGGGAGTTGGCGAGAAAGTGTTTGATGGAGGGTGAAGCGAGGAGAAGGAGGGCGATCGAATTAACGAGATGGGAAGAAGAAAGTAGGGAGTTCTTTAATGATAGAGAAATAGAAGACGGGACTGGAGTAAACTATGAAGAACTGGAAAACAGGGAGAGGGAAAGACAATTAATAGAAAGATGGGGGATGATTGAGGAATCAAAATACAATAAATGGTATAAGATGATAAAAAAGGAAGGAGTTCCAAAGTATTTAGAACTTATTTTTTGTTACAAAATTAATATTTTGACCTTGAAAAGTAAACTGGATTTATTTTAATAACAAATCAACTATTTTAAAACTTGTTTTTCTTTTTTTTAAATAAAAACTCATCTATTTTAAGAGAAATTTAATACTTTTTAATAAAAAATGGAACTATTTGGTAGAGAAACAAACAATTTTGTCCAAAAGTTATCATTTAGTTAAAAATTCGGCTTTTTGGATTACAAATTACATTTTTGTCGCAGAAATTTATTTTTTGTTTAAAAATTCTTATTTTTATCGTGAAAACTGAAAAGTCAACTGATATCTTTCGTAACAGAAAATTCAACTATTTATTTGAAAATTTATCTTTTTTATTTAAAAATTAATGTGTTTTAGTAGAAGTTCCAATTTTTTAAATTGAAAAGTAATAGTTCAACTACATTGTTTAAAATTCATTTTTTTTTAGTGAAGGCAATCAAAACAATTTAGAAAAACTTATATTTCCTTCATGAGTGAAAAATCTTTATTTGTAGAAAATTTGTAATTTTGGTTGATATTTTTTAAAAATGAATTTCATCTTTTTTTATTGAAATATAAAGTATGATACTTTTTAGTTGGGGGTTTATCTTTTTAGGTTGGAAATTTAACTTTTTATTGGAGAAGCCTTTTTTTGTTTCAATTTAATTTTTTAATCGAAAATGTAGTTAGTTTTACGTTTCTTCAAGATTGACCTTTTTTATTTAAAAATTATCCTTTTTTGGTTAAAAAAAACATTTTCTTGGTTTGAAATTTCATTTTTTTTCAGTAAAAATGTATCAGTTTCGTGAAAAATTAAGTATGGATGAATTCATATACATGTATATTTTGAAATCCAATTTTTGTAGGGGAAATTTGTCTTTTGGTTTAAAGGTTTAACAATTTAGAAAAACTTTTATTTCTGCCATCAGTGAAAAATCTTTATTTGTTGAAAATTCGACATTTTGGTTTGAATTTCTTTTATAAATTTATTCTTTCTAAACTGTTTTAATCTAATAGGTTAAAAATGATTTATTTTGGTGAAAATAAATGCCTCTTTAGTACATTTCTTATATAGGAAGATACACCTGTGAGTTGTACGTGAATCTCAATTCGCTACTCTAAAAAATAAATTTGAAGAGAACATTGAGATAATTATTTATAAAATAAAAAATATCGGGCAATACACTCATGGCTCGTATGTTGTTTTATTATCTAAATTAAATGAATAATTTATATTTCACTTATAAATCAACTCGAAAATTAAAAGTAAATGTAATTCCGTTATTAAAATTTTTTAAATTCTGATTTTCTTTCAAATTAATTTTAATTAAATTTTAATTCATTAAAAGTAAATATAACTTCGTTATTAAACATTTTTTTAATTCTCATTTTCTCAATATTGAATTGCTGAAATTGAACTCTGAACGCAATAGGAAAAGTAAATAAAGCGTTCGAAAACAAAGAGTCAGAAGACGCAGAAAAAAAGGGTTCATGGCTTCAGGTACTTGACGCCGAAGTTTGCAGTAGGATAAAAAACACAGTAAAAATCCAGCCGAAGTTACTGGCTACTGCTTCCTCCGGCGGCCGGAGGGAGCAGGAGCCGAAGTTTAATACTCGAGTCCGTCAAGCAGGAGGACCTGCCTACTGGAGGGCAAGCAGTAGCTGAAGTACTGCTCGTCTCATCTCTACTCATTACCGTTCTCTAAGTAATATCAGTGCATTTAATTTAGGCTGACTTACCGCAACGCTCCCTATGTATGTAAGCCTTCCGGGAACTAAAATTAAGGGACCAAAAGCGTGCCCTATGTATGAATTTGTTTTTTTTTTGTGGGAACTAAAATGAAAGGGGGCTTACCTGTTGCCCGCTACCTGCTACTGACTTGATGAAACAGGGTACAATTTCATAAAGTCGGTAGAGAAGATCGGAGTTGGTAACAATTATAAATAATAAATTACAATTATACAAAACAAATTAAGAAAATTGCATCATATTATTTTTCTGAATTCTGGCTATTTCTCAAATTACAACAAAAAAGTCGCAAGAATTAGAACTCGAAAATAATTTCAACAAATTATGAAAGTAATCTCTCAATCTGGATTTGTGAGTTGAAAAATTCATTAATTTTCAGCTATCAAATCTTTAAATGTATACTATTTTAAGTAATCCTTTAAAATGGTTAATTTCACATTACAGTTTAAAATTAATAATTTAACTAAGCTCTGGCTTTCATGATTTTTTCAACTAGAAAATTTTATTATAATGAAGACAAATTTTTATTTATTATCTCCAGTTTTGAGCATAATATAATTATTAATTAATTTGTAATTAATACAATGAATAATTATACCTAATTACTTGAATCCATGTTATTTACATTTATTATTATGATGTTTTTAAATATATCTAGTTTAGATAATAATAATTAGAGTATGATCTTCAATTCAGTATATTCTATATTAGGAGCTATTAAATATCAATATTATTAATAGTTGACATAAATTACATTTCATATAATATTTATTTATATAATATTTTTAATTAGAATCGTTGCAGAATAAAATTCTACTTCTTTCGATTCAGCTGAAAGAAAATCTGACTTATTAGTTATAATTTTTATTCTTTATTAAAAGTTTAATGATAATTGATATTCCCAATCAGACTTTGACAACGGTCGCAGTACTGTGCCCGTACTGGCGGATACAGGCGCGGTACTGGCAATCAGTACGGGCGCCTGTAATGATGCCCGTACTGGATGATAACGCTTTACTATTACTAGCTTGCTAGCACTGGCTGAGTACTGCCTGGCAGTACGGGGCTTAAATGGGAATGCCATTACTAGCTAACCAGTACTTGAACCGTACTAAAAATCAGTACTGTGCCTAAACTGGCGAAATACGGACACGGTATTAGCAATTAGTACAGCGCACGTACTGGTGACATGCGGGCACGATACTAGCAATCGGTACTGCACATACACTGGCGGAATACGGGCACGGTACTGGCAATAAGTGATGGAATACGGGCACAGTACTGGCAATCAGTACTACGCCCGCAATGGCGGATTTGAGATCTGATCAGTAGCAATATTTTCTTCCTCGCTTCCAGTTTTGTCTGATTGTTCCCCGGAGCAAGTGGAATCAGAGTCCAAATTTTCCGAAAGGCTGCATTCCGGCGTTCTACACGTGGAAGAAAATGAGGAATATAAAATGAGGAAAACCTACAATATTGTAGGTTAGATTTCTTTTATCACGTACATCAATCAAAACGTTTCACGATGCCGAGTGAAACCACGTTGAGTTGATGTTGGTAGCTGTTGGTAGCCATTTAGATCATACGAACTTCTGGCGATCATGCACAAAGCGCGCGAACATTTAAATTCAATTAAAGATGGAAATTCCTTAGGAAATAAATAATAATAAATATTAGTTATTATTCCAAATTATTAAACATATAATATTATCATATGAATTGACCTAAATTTCACAGTAATAATATTTTCTAATACTGTCTTCCTAGTACTCGCGCAGTACTAAATATTCATGATAGCTATTACTGCGCCAGTAATGGCAAGCAAGTACCGGCTAACCAGTACTAGCGTAGTACTGCCACCCATTACTGGCGCAGTACTAACTTTTCAGTACTGAAACAGTACTAAATACTCATGATAGCCATTACTGCGCCAGTTATTTGCAAGCCTGTAGTGGCTATACAGTAATGGATTAGTATTATTACCCAGTTATGGCGCAATATTTTCTTTCCAGTGCTGGCTCAGTAATAAATATTCCTGATGGCCATTACTGCGCCAGTACTGGCGTAGTATTGTTACCCAGTACTGGCGCAGTACTGTTTTTCTAGTGCTGGCGCAGTACTAGATATTCATTATAGCCATTATTGTGCCAGTATTGACAAGCCAGTATCAGCTGACCAGTACTCGCGTAGCACTGTTACCCAGTACTGGCGGAGTACAATCTTCCCAGTACTGGCTCAGTACTAAATATTCATGATAGCCATTACTGCGCCAGTAATGGCAAGTCAGTAGCGGTTAACCCATATTGGCGTAGTACTGAATTTTTTGTGAACGTCGCCACAATACGGATTGGTCCGACTGTGTTATTATTTTTTGTAGAACTTTTTTCTGAATATCGATGCAATAAATTAATAATCTAATTTGAAAATAGTTTTACCTAAGATTCCGAATTTGATATTA
>NC_046658.1:37233669-37236221 GCF_010883055.1 Belonocnema kinseyi
AGCCGTCTTGCATTCGTGTAATGCAAAAAGTACTATATAGACGATTTTAATTCGGTTTCCAAATCTCCCGTGCTCGAGATCTTGCGCTGATTGGTCAAAGGCTTCGAGACTGAGAAGATATCCGCAAAATATACGTATAACCAAATTCTGAAAAAAGGTATGTTCCCTAGGATTCACCGCGCATTTGAAATAAATAATTGGTTACGAATTAAAAATAAATGTAACACAACATTAAAATTGTTCATAAACACGTTCGGGATGTGCATTAAGTACTTTCTTAAAATTAGGAGTTGGTTTTCACTAATGTGACGGTACGTAAGTGATATTTGATGTATGACAAGTGTCAAAATCGTTTTGCACTTCGATCTTAATTAATTCAATAAAGTGAATATCTGCAGGTTTTACGTAATTAATTGGTGATAAAATCTGTTGTTTTACTTATTGGATAAAATATGGGAATCAAACGCTTTTGACTAACTGTAACGAAGATTGTAAGCCGTGTGATTATAAAAATTGCAACGATGAATCTGAGATTCAAATGATGAGAGGTAAGAAGCGGCGAATTATTCTTATAAGTTGGGTGTTCAGCGACCTTGAAAATTTCATCTCCGCTACTATAGAATGTTAAAGTATACATTTTTTGTGGTATTTGACTTAGAAATTATAAAAATTATTAGCTGAAATCTTCAATATTATCTTAGCTTCAGAATAGACCTTTTTACTTAGTCGTCGACAGTGCGCACGTGCCAGGATTTTACGTCATTTCCGTATTTTTCTAACAGTTTTGTGTCGAAATATATGGAAAATATTGTAAATAAAAATAACAACGAAAAATAAATGTGTAAATAAATTAGAGTTTAAAGACAACAAATTTTTAAGTAAATTCAGAAAAAAACTGCGAATAAAGTGCGAAAAGTGTGGCGAGAAAGCTCATTATTTACGTTTGTTGACATCTGTAGTCTACAAAAAAATGTTTGAAAATCCGGAAAAAAATCACGGAAGATGATGTTCCAGGAGCAAAATTAGTGCACAAATCGGTGGAAGAGCGTAGTGTTAAACAGCTTAAACGATGGATAAAATATAGGAAACGATCCTTAAAAAGAAAAAAAAAATGATTCAGTAGGAAGGTTAGTTGAGGTTGTGATTGGCAGGTATTAATATTTTCTTTCTTTGCTAACGTTTGCTTACATATTAAATGAAGCATTGTTATCGGGGCTTCGAACCTCTTAAATTTTTTGATAAAAATAAAATCTATTTAATACTTTCAGTTGAGAACGCAAAACTATCATATTTATGTATTTATAACCAGTTTATATGAAAGAAGGAAAATTTGTTAGTACATTCCTTATACCAGGAAATCACTAACAAATGGCTTTTTATCGTCTAAACTTGAAAAAGAGAAGTAGAAAATATAATATTGTGTTATTTTATATTTGTATGAATATTAAATATTTACTCAAACAAAGTTCTGAACTGCAAATCTTGTATAAAAGAAAATATTTATACCTGCTATACAAAATCTCAACTAACCTTTCCACTAAATCACGTTTTTTTCCTTTTAATGGTGGTTTTCTACATTTAGGACATCGTTTCAGCGGCTCAATACTGTGCTCTTTTACTGATTCGTGTACTAATTTTGCACCTGGAACATCATCTTCCGTGAGTTTCGCCGAATTTTTAAGCATTTTTTAGAAGATGACAGGTGCCAACAGATGCAAATAATAGCCTTGGCTGCGGCACTCTTTGCACATTTTCACCGTTTTTTTTAAATAGACTTAAAAATGTTCTGCCTTAAAAATCTCTGTTATTTACAAATTAGTTTCTTTTTGTTTTTATTAACAATATTTTCCATACATTCCGACACAAAACTGTTCGAAAAATACGGAAATTACGTAAAATTTCGGCACGTGCGCACTGCCGACGTCTAGAATAAAAAGGTCTATTTGAATGAGCCGTGGCCATATAACGGAATTTTCAAGAGTTTCACCACTCGATTTTTGAGTATACGCCATATTACAAAACATTAATAAAGATTTCAAAATGTTTCAAAAATTTTAAAATATTTAAAAGGATTTTGAACATTTTATAAAGGCGTGTTTATCAGATTTTAAATATTTCATAACAATTTCACAATCATTTTTAAACTTTTAAAAGAAGTGAAGCGTTTCAAAGATTTTGAAAAGGTTACAGTTCACCAGACTGCAAAGATTTTAAAACTTTTGGAAGATTTGAAAAGGTTTCAAAACATTTTAGAAGATTTTTTTTTACTAAATATAGATTTCAAATAATTAAATGATTTCAACGAATAAAAAAGATTTCCCAAACAAAAATTTACGAAAAATTTCCCAAAGAAACCACGTCCCGAGAATTTTTGTGAACACATTCTAATATTGTGGTACATTGATTTTAATTCGTAACTAATTATTTATTTGAAATACGCGATGAATTCTGGTCAAGAAGAACCATGTCAGGCCTCGAGTGAGCAACAGAAACAATTGTCGAGAATATAAAGTTCCAGTATATGCGGCACTTCCCATTCTCGACAATTGACT
>NC_046658.1:37236321-37237342 GCF_010883055.1 Belonocnema kinseyi
TGCTCGGGGTGTGCATGGCACGCCCTGCAGCTATCATCGGGAATGTCTTGGCTCAAAATGTGGCGACGGTATGTTAAGGTGGAAATGACACCGTCTTGGCTGCAAAAATGAAACCCTCTGTACCAGACTTCAATCCGGGCGATTTAAGAAAAGCAAACGTTAGCTCACAAGACATTGACTGATCCTTCACATTTCTGTGAAAGATACCATGCATCCTCTTATCTAGGAGCTGTTCACGAAAGTTTTTCTCTTGTGCTTTCTTAATCCGGGCTTTCAGGAGTGAGTACTCGAGATAGATTAGATTTAATGCATTTTGCTCACCCCTAATACTGAAGTCAAGTCCGAGTGTTTTAGCAGCCTCCTCCGCTTCTTTGTACAGAAATGCTCCTTTGCATACTTCCTCGTGATTCCTGACCATTTTAAGAAGAGGGTCTCTTCCATTTGCAGCTCTATGTGCTGTACTCAGAATAATCCTGTTGTGAAGACATTCAAGACTCAATATTCCGCGACCCCCTTGACGGCGTGAGATGTACAGTCGCGGAACGGAAGACTTAAGATGCATGCTTTTGTTTATGTGCATAACCTTTCTTGTCCCGATATCAAGAGATCTGAGCTCGTTCTTCGTCCATGGAAGTACTCCAAATGAATAGAGTAGTACCGGGACGGCAAGGATGTTCGTTGCAGATACTTTCTTCCTTGCCGACAGTTCGGAAGACCAAATCTGTCGGATGAGACGTTTGTATCTGCTTCGGAGAGTATCCTTCATAGATTTCACATCCTGAATGCGGCTTTGTGGTACGCCCAGGCATGTATAAGTCTCTCCAGCGCAAAGGTGTCGTATGGCGCTTCTATCAACGAGCTCAGGATCTTCAGGAATGCCATTAAGTTTTCCTCGCTTCAAATAAACCTTGGCGCAATTTCTAACCCAAATTCCATTCCAATTTCCTTAGTATATCGTTCGACAATCCCCAGAGCTAGATGCAGTTGCTCTCTGTTTTAGCATAGATCTTAAGATCGTCCA
>NC_046658.1:37237442-37240940 GCF_010883055.1 Belonocnema kinseyi
TTATACACACAATAATTGATAGCCCAGAGGTCGGATTCACCGGAAAAATGTCCACGAAGCTCGTCATCTATTTCAGCCAGATCTTTAGGCTTGAGAGAAACCGTGGTGTTGATGTTTCTCCGGGTCGTGAAGCATCGCTCTTCATCTATTGGATGCCTGCCCGCGGTTGGTCTTAGTGTCGCCTCTCTTCATTGTTGCCGGCTTGTTCTAGCTGTTGTAGAGTAGGCGTTCCGCTTACATAGCACCTTTTACGCAGTAGTTCAGCATAGTTTCGCAGACGTTGCTGCGAAAAATGCGATAGCTCCAGGTTTTTCTCGCACCACAGAGCATGTAGCCGTGCCATGTAACCCCGTTCACGTGCCACACTCGCATCGTAGCAGTCTAGCAAGTCGTGATTCAGTTGCTCCGTCCACCCAAAGGTCACGAGATCCCGCCGATCCATCGCATTGAATCCATTTTCATTGGCTCCCCCAGCTCTAGATTGGTCGGCATTGTTGGCCGACCCATTGTCGGGAGCCCTGCGCGTTCTGTTGTTTTGAACCGCACTTACTACAACTATATTTGGTGTTGTCATTGTTGTTCCCACGAGAAGCTAGGGAAAGGGGTTCGTCCATCCTTGTAGAGCCCCGCATGCAAGGATAAGGCTGCTTACTCTGAGAGGTCGCCTGATATCGCAGAGTCACCGTTCTAGACACCTCACCCAGATGCCATTCAGCTTTCGGCATGGTTTTCACACCTCCGCTATCATAGTTTCCGTGGTTGCGTTCGAAACTTCAAATGGCTACAAGTGTCAAAACAATATAACTTATGTTACATAGTAATTACACATAATAAAAGTGTTTAATTAATAATGAAATGAGACATGTGAACTGAGAAGTAAACGTCATTTTTTTCTGTGCCAATAACATTATGGAATGTCTGCTGAGTGACAAATACTATAAAACAGTAATAGTATTCTGCGCTTCCAGTGGGCGAAGAGTGAATTGTGTTTACTGCTTATTTACGGCATAAAAACAGGTATGTTATGAATAGACAGGATATGTTTTAAATAAAGTGAATGAAATATTACATGCGTAAACTTTAAATTGACATTACCTACATTTACTTACAGCGATTAGGGCAAACGCCTGAATTTGAACAAAACCTTGAAATAATGACAGATCGGCCCGGCATGTTTGTTATAATTTCGATTGATTATTCTTTACCAAGGAAATGTTTGGTGGTTTTGTATGATTGTCACTGACAGTATCGGCAGCGAAAATTTAAATAATAATTACTAATTGTCAATTGAACAATCATAAATTATTAATAATTTTAATAAGTTAAACATTATTTCTGAATTTAAAATTTGATTACCATTGTTGAAAAATCGTTATCTCTGGACCTTATCCCAAGACTGATGACAGATCATCCTAAATTTAATTATCCGAGTCATTTGAATGGTATAGGCGTATCAAAAGGATATCTCGACGCAATTCAACTTGTCCGAATCTTAATTGATACAATTTTTAGGGATTTTTTTAATTTTAGAAAACGTTTTCTCTGGACGTCATCTCAAAATTTCGTTTGATCAATCGATAATTAATATAGGACAACCTCCAATAGAAAAGATAACATCTGAAAGAAAATTTACAGAATTAGTGTCTTCACTTCTGACAGTATAATTTTAAGTTGAACGAGGCCTCAAACAAATATATTAAAATAACATTTCGAGTAGCTTTGAATTACACTGAAGCATTCTTATTTTCTGATAAGGTACCAATAATGTATGAATTTAATTTTCAGACCTGATAAAATAGATAATTATAGAATAATATCTAAAAAAATTGAAATAAAAATTACGACCTAAAATTTCGCTTCTACATTTCTTTTCGATGCACTGCTAGCCTAAGCGGCTTTTTCATTTGTTTCAGTAGATGATCAAACGAAATTTTGAGATGAGGCCCAGAGAAAACATTTTCTAAAATAAAAAAATTCCTAAAACTTTACTAATTAAAATTTGGGCTTATTAAATGCCAGTTTGCAAACCATATCCAAAGATAAATATTTCGAAAATACAATAATTTAAAGAAAAAGTTGGTCCAGAGAAAACATTTTCTAAAAAAAATCCCTAAAAAAAGGTATCAATTAAACTTCGGGCAAGTTAGATTACCTTGAGATATCTTTTTGATACGCCTATACGATCAAAATGACTCAGATTATTAATTTTAGGCTGATCAATCCTCAGGCTTGGCATAAGTTCTGGAGATAATGATTTTTCAACAATTTTATTATTGATGTAAGTTTTTTGACCAGGGAAATTAATTAATAGTTTAAGATTTTATTTTTGTTTGTCTACTTGGTCATAATCAAGATTATTAAAATATTGATTAATTTTTTAAGATTGCGAAAAAAAACGCTCTCTAGCTCCTCTGGGATATGAGCCTAGGTCCTTCAGATCATCAGACCATCAGAGCATCAAACCGGAATCTGAAGGACCTGGGCTGATGTCCCATCGAAACTAGAGAGCGTTTTTTTCGTAATGTTAAAAAATTAATCAATATTTTAGTAATATTGATTATGACCAAGTAGACAAACAAAATTAACATCTTAAACGATTTTTTAACAATGTTTATTGAAATACACCAAGCCGAAATGCACTAATTCCATCTGCATTTCCTGATGTGTATTTCGTCTAGGATCGATCTGTGGAAAAAACAATGGTAATCCATTATTAAATTCAGATATAATGTTTGAATTATTAAAATGATTATTAAGTAATGATTGTTAAATTGACAATAAGTAATTATTATTTAAATGATCGCTGTCGATACTGCCACTGATAAGCATACAAAACCACCAAACATTTCCTTGGTAAAGAATAATCAATCGAAATTATAATAAACATGCCGGCCGATCTGTCATTATTTCGAGGTTATGTTCAGATACACCTGTTTGCCCTAATCGCTGTAAGTAAATGTAGGTAATGTCAATTTAAAGTTTACGCATGTAATATTTCATTAACTTTATTTAAAACATATTCCGTCTATTCATAACATACCCGTTTTTATGCCGTAAATAAGCGGTAAACACAATTCACTCTTCGCCCACTGGAAGTGCAGAATATTATTACTATTTTATAGTATTTGTCACTCAGTAGAAATTCCATAATGTTATTGGCACATAAGAAATGGCGTTTAATTCTCAGTTAACATGTCTCATTTCATTATTAATTAAACACTTTTATTATTTGTAATTACTATGTGACATAACCTATTTTGTTTTGACACTTGTATCCATTTGAAATTTCGAACGCAAACAAAATCTTCGACGAAACCATGGAAACTATGATAAACTTGATCCGAAGATGCACGGACTTGCCCGAATGGCTGATCCGAATGCAACTTTATAGACGCGAAATATGAAAATACCCCTATATAATGGCTTCTCTCCTGCTGTTACGCAATTCGGGTAGCATTAGATTCGCCATCTATGTAAGCCTCAGCGTGTCCACCCTGT
>NC_046658.1:37241040-37243659 GCF_010883055.1 Belonocnema kinseyi
CTAAAAAGTTCAAAATTCTACGTTCAGGTACGTACCCCAGTCATAGGTCAATTGTAACGTTCAAGGTCAGTTAGAGGTTATTTGAAATTAACAAAGTTTTCCAAAATGTCAGTGCAATTCCTGAAGTAAATTTCAATGAGAAATTCATTGGTGAGTTCTGTATTGATCTTGGTTACAGCGTTTTGAATATTGTAAAATCGTAAAGAAATTTTTCATTAAAAGTTCCAGGTGTTCTAGTGAGGGATCTGTTCCTCCCCAAAGAGTTATACAGTCCTATACCGTTTTTCGATTCCTAAGTCAATACTTAAGGCGATACCATAAGTCTTATACCGCTTTTCCATACGAACATTACGAATCGAAACTAAATTTACGTATTACGAGTACATACTTACTATCGTTCGCTAAAAGATTATTATGGCGCAAGCTAAACTTTCGGAACGAGAGAGGAATTACTTCAGGAATTACACTGACCTCTTGGAAAACTTTGTTCATTTCAAATAACCTCTAACTGGCCTGGAATGTTACAATTGACCAATGACTTGGGTACGGACCTGAACGTAAAATTTTCTGCTCTATCGATTGCAGATATAAAAAAGGAGGTTTCCATTTGAAAAAACAAAGTTGACCTTCAAAAAGCCATGAAGGTCGAATTCAAGGTCAAAATTAAGGGGACTATTGAATTCCTCGTTGAAATTTACTTCAGGAATTACACTGACCTCTTGGAAAACTTTGTTTATTTCAAATAATCTCTAACTGACCTTGAACGTTACAATGACTTGGGTACGAACCGGAACGTAAAATTTTATGCTCTATCGATTGCAGATATAAAAAGGGGGTTTCCATTAAAAAAAAAAAAAAGTTGACCTTCAAGAGCCATGAAGGTCGAACTCAAGATCAAAATTAAGGTCACTGTTGAATTCCTCGCTGAAATTTACTTCAGGAATTACACTGACCTCTTGGAAAACTTTGTTAATTTCAAATAACCTCTGATTGACCTTGGACGTTACAATTGACCTATGACTTGGGTACGTACCTGAACGTAGAATTTTCCGCTCTATCGATTGCAGATGCAGAAAAAGGGGGTTTCCATTTACAAAAACAAATTTGGCCTCCAAAGAGCCATAAAAGTCAACTTCAAGGTCAAAATGAAGGTCACCATTGAATTCTTCGTTGAAGTCTACTTCAGGAATGATCTTCACATTTATGAAAAATTTTGTATCTGCGGAAATATCCAACCGTCCAGGGACTTATTAGACACCCTCTCTCATTATTAAAGAGAGAGAGAGAGAGATATTTATGTATAACCATTTAATTAACAGTAAATATAACATTGAATTTAAAATCTTAGGTAAACAATCTTTTTCAAATAAAAAATAAAAATTATAACTATAATAATATGGATTAAAATAATTGTATATAATTATGAATATTATGAATTATAAATGATTTAATAAGTATATTATTCTAAAAACTAGATATAATTAATAAACAAATTGTGTTTACTATAATAACATTTTATAGTGGAAACAAATAATTAAAGTCAATGCTTCTTTAAATAATTAATTTTAATCTGTAATGTGAAATTAAACAATTTTAAAGGAATACTTAAAGTGGTATACTTTCAAAGAATTGGCAGCTAAAAATTAATGAATTTTACAACTTAATAGTTGAACGACTTTGTTAAAAATTAATTTTTTTGTTCAATATTTAACTACCTTTTCATCCAAATTCAGCAGTTGAACTGTTAAGAGACGAATTTTCTACCAAATAAGCTGTTGCATTCTCAACCATCTTGCGGAAGATTCTAGTATCCCTCGTTAGGACAAAGCAGGTAAAGAAAATAAGATTTCGAGCGAAGGATAGGCCAGCTTCTGATGCCACTTTGAGGTCGCCTTTAAAACTTGAGTAATTCTTGGTTTTAACTTTCCTGCGGAATGATCTCTTCGAAATATGAATAGGAAATTTTTTATTTTTCTAATCAATATATCCTATTTTCAAACAATTGTCTTGTCTCTTATATACTATTGCAAGATTATAAACATGGGAAAATTTAAAACAATTTTTTATTTAAAAAATGAAATCTAAGAGAAAATTAAAAAATATTTCAAATCATCAAACAAATTTCCAAACAAAAACGACTTTGTAACATTGTAAGGCACTTCACATAAGTTTACAACATTTTTTGAAACGTAACAAAATTCATTATAATTTTAAAAGATATTTATAAGTTTTAAAACTTTCAAGAGTTTAAAAATATTTTTAAACTGAAAAGATTTTCGAACCTTTATAAAATATTGTTTAGTAATTTCACAACTAGCAAAAGATCTAAATATCTCCTAAATTAACACCAACTTTTCAAAATATTCAGTAGAGCGATTTTCATTTAATCGCGGTATACTGCTCGACGTACCCTCTTCAGTCGACTTCCTTTACGTCGCTGGCTGACTGAGACCCGGAGCTATCGCATTTTTCGCAGCAACGTCTGCGAAATCATGCTGAACTACTCCGTAAAAGGGGCTATGTACCAGGTGTATACATATGAAACCGGTATTTTTTCAAGAAAAAAACACATTTATTTCAAGAGAATGATAACAAATATTTTATTCAAAGTATGCGCCC
>NC_046658.1:37243759-37245269 GCF_010883055.1 Belonocnema kinseyi
TACGCCAATTAGCACAAATGGTAAGTTCCGACAGTGCCTACAAGTGTGCCTACTGGCCGCTAAATGGCAATACCGGTTTCATATGTATACACCTGGTAAGCGGAACGCCTACTCTACCACAGCTAGAACAAGCCGGCAGCAGAGAAAGAGAGGCGACACTAAAACCAAAAGCGGGCAGGCATCCAATAGATGAAGAGCGATGCTTTACGACCCGGAGAAACATCAACACCAAGGTTTCTCTCAAGCCTGAAGATCTGCCGGAAATTGATGACGAGCTTCGTGGACATTTTTCCGCAGAATCTGACCTCTGGGCTATCAATTATTGTGTGTATAATGCAGCGAGAGCTTTGGCCGATACTAAACGTAAAACAAAACCAACGTTTGATCATAAGACCAAAAGACGAATGCATCAACTTGCCATAAAGATAGGCTGGGCAAGACAGTACGCGTCCCGCATTCAGTGTGTGATTGACTACATCACATCTGGCAGGAATTTCACCGCCAAGTTTCAAAAATTCGCGCGCCAACTCCGGACCCGTTATCACACACTTAACAAGTCAAAGCTGCTGACCATCAGGCAGCATATTGTTGAGAGAATACGGATACTATCTGACGCTAAGAGAAGTCTAGAGCGGAGGGAGAGGTGGGTCAGAGAAAATCAACAGTTTCTCTCTAACACATCTTGACTCTTCCAAGACCCTCCAGTTACTGTCGAACACCCACCCAAACCAGAGGAGGTCGAAGCATTTTGGAGAGAAGTCTACGAAGTTCAGTATATACTACGGAGGGTTTCATCTTTTCATGCCAAGACGGTGTCATTTCCACCTTAACATACCGTCACCACATCTTGAGCCAAGACATTCCCGATGATAGCTGCAGGGCGTGCCATGCACACCCCGAGCATTTAGCTCACATACTATCGAGTTGTCCAATTCACGCGGGAACGACCTACATTCAAAGGCACAATGCATTCAATGGCACAAACAAATCTCGACAATTGTTTTTGTTGCTCACTCGAGGCCTGACATGGTTCTTCTTGACTTTGCGAAGCGAACTATGTTCATTATCGAATTTTCGACACCAGCTGACAGAAACATCATAACCAAGGAGAATGAAAAGAAAGAGAGGTATCGAGACCTTATAAATGAGTTGCAACGATTGCACCCGGAATATTCTGTTAAACTAATCGTCCTTATCATCGGCGCTCTTGGAGGTGCCAAGCTTTCACTTGCTAATGGCCTAAAAAGCATCCCCGCGTCAACAATATGCTAAAACACTTGCGGGAAAAATGCAGAAGGCGGTTGTCCTTGGGTCGCTCCGTGTTCTTAGGTTGAGCGAGGCTTTTGCTGGATCGTCGTATTGATTCCTTTACAGAGTGTAACCATCTATCTCACGGTCGTGAAATGTGGTTGTGGCTGAAATTTTACCGCGATTTCGTTGGGAGCAGGTGCAATTTTCCAGATTAGCACCCGCTCCAGGCGAAATCCTGCGGTTGTCCTTATGATAAATT
>NC_046658.1:37245369-37247421 GCF_010883055.1 Belonocnema kinseyi
CGGAGACCTAACTCCGTTTCCCCACTTGGCAATAGAAACATTACCGTAAGTGGTATGCACATTACAAGAAGATTTGAAACTTTTCGTGCAGAGTTGTCTTCTTCCAATACATGGACAAGTGTGCGAGTGAGAAAGTTTGTCTAATTGACGTAAGTTAGAGAGGTTCTGTTCGTTTGTTTTGATGCAGGTGTCAAGTGCCGTGTTGTGGTGCAAGTTACACGCCGAAGAAGGCGAATACACTTCACTTTTTTAAAGCCCTCACTGTACGTACAATAAACGTATAATATATTTTATTGTTTTACATAACTGTCATTTAATTCTAATAGAAATGGTTTAGAAATTTAACCTTTACTCACTACCTGAGTGCCTGCGGAGAATTTCTCAGAGCTTCTCAGAGCCCTGAGAATCTTTAGCATATACTCTGAGATTTCTATCGGTAGGGCGCTTCAGTATAATATCACATTATTTGCCATTATCCATGCCGAATAAATTGTATATATGCTTATAAATACGTAATTTACCAGTTTCTAAACTGAGTCACCTCATAATAACTTTGAATGGAATTATAATATTTTTCATGTTTACGTGTTGAAAAATTTTAAACCTATACTTTTCCTTCTCAAAATCTGTTCACACAGTTTTTAAAAAAGTACCGAAAATACTGTTTATATATTTATTTCGTGTATCTTTGGTATGATGATCAACAAAAGAACAGAACCTCTCTAACTTGCTTCAAGTTGACAAACTTTTTCACTCGCAGACTTCCATGTACAGGAAGAGGACAACTGCGCACCTGCGCACGAAAATTTAAGATCTTCCTGTAATGTGCCTACCACTTACGATAATGTTTCTATTGCTAGTTTCAAATGGCTTCCCACTGGTAGTTGGATCTCCTTATTATTCCTTCGTGATATAAACTCTGGATACGAGATGGCTTGAGGCAAATTGAGAGAGGGTTTTGACATTTAGCGCCCTCCATGGCCATCTAAAGAAGTAAGTGAAGCGAGCGCGAAATTCGCAATGTGTAGTTTACGAGAAACAAAAGGAGCATATTTTATTATAACATTTATTAGAAGAATATAAATAAAATAAAAATAAGTATATTCTTTTACCATCTGTATAGTATATACATATAGTATATAGGAGTTAATGCAATTTATGAAAAAATGCCTGGATGAAAGGAATCGAATGAATGGAAAGAATTATGGTGGGACTATTATTTCGTTGAAAATGCAACAATTTAAAAAAATTTCTTTTTGGTTGAAAATTCGTCTTAGGCAGTAGATTATTAACCCTCTTGATGACTAATTCTTCTTTTTTATTTAAAATTCATTTCGTCGGTTAATAATTTAAATATGAGGTTGACACTTCCTTTAAAAAATTCAAAATTTTTATTGAAATTTCATGTATTTTATGAAACATCTGGTTTGTTTTTGGTTCGAAATTAATGTCCTCAATGAAAATTGAATAACTTTAAATCAATATTTATATGCTTTACATAAAATTGTATTTTTTTTCGATGGACATTTATTGTAGGTTAGGTTTATAGCAGATGGAGATTTTTTTTAGAAATTCAAATATTTGGTTGGCGTTTCATGTATTTTTTGAGAGATCTTTGTTTTTGGTGCAAAAAATTAATCTATTTGGCTGAAAATAAGTTTTTATATAAAAATTAATTTTCTTAACTGAAAATTTATTTTTAGAACTGAAAATGTAACTATTCCAATTTTTATTGAAAATAATTTTTTATAGTATTTTTTTAAAATTTAATTTAATTTAAAATTTCATAAAAAATTTTACACATACTTTGTCACGACTAAATATTTCGATAATAGCTTCTTCTTGGTTAAAAATTTATTTGATTCCTATATTCACTATTCTAAGGTTTTTAGAAGTATTCATTGATTTAAAATTGTTGCGATATAGAGGTGATTTGCAGAAAATGGGGGGTGAAACATACAGTCTGTCAAGTTAAAGCGTGGGTGGCTTTACTCGCAGTCGGTAAGGTGTATCGACATGATTTTGGTGTCAAAATATTAAGAAGAGCTCCCT
>NC_046658.1:37247521-37256016 GCF_010883055.1 Belonocnema kinseyi
GGGAGCTCTTCTTAATATTTTGACACCAAAATCATGTCGATACACCTTACCGACTGCGAGTAAAGCCACCCACGCTTTAACTTGACAGACTGTATTAAGAATCAATTGATAATTATATTTTGGTACATTTATTACTCTTCTGACATACAATGTATGAAATAAAATAAACATGCATTATACATACATTATAAAATAAAATAAAATTCATACGAACATTGAAGTAATTTTATTAGCTCTGTTACAATTTGCAGAAACCATACGGATATATTGAACCTGTGGCCTAATACTAAAATGTATTATACAATTTCTGAGCATTATATTTAAGTCCATCATTATAACGGATTGGATTAAAATGCAATTTACTGGTTCAAAAGTGAACAACTTTATTAAGAACTTTTTCTTTTTGTTTAAAACTTAAAGGCTTTTATAGAAAATTGACGAATAGTTTAACATTTAAATTTTCCTGCTGAAAGTTCAAGTGAAATATATTTTTTATTGAAATTTAAATACTTTGTATTTTAATTTTAATTTTACCTTTCGAAATTCATCTCAATTTAGTAAAAATTTCATGTTTGTTGGATTAAATTGCAATTTTAATCAAAAAATAAGTTCTTAATAAAATTGTTCACTTTTGAATCATTAAATTGCATTTTAATCCAACAAATATGAAATTTATATTAAAAAGAGATGAATTTTGAAAGGGAAAACAAAATTAGAATTAAAAGTATTTAAATTTCAATAACTGAAACAAAATTCAGTTGAAATTTCAGCAGGGAAATAAAAATTTAAAACCATTCGTCAATTTTTTATAAAAGCATGTACGTTTTGAACGAAAAGGGTAAGTTCTTAATAAAGTTTTTCACTTTTGAACCAGTAAATTGCATTTTAATCTAATCGGTTTTTATGATGGACTGAAATATAATGCTCAGAAATTGTATAATACATTTTTTTATTAGGCCACAGGTTCAATATATCCATATGCTTTCTGCAAATTGCAACAAAACTAATAAAACTACTTCAATGTTCGTATGAATTTTATTTCATTTTTATATGTACGTGTAATGCATGTTTATTTTATTTCATACATTGTATGTGAGAAGTGTAATAAGTATACCAAAATATTAATGTAAATTAATTCTTGTTATATTTCACCCACCTCTTCTGCAAATGGCCTCTATATCGTAACAATTTTAAATTAATGAATACTTCTCAAAACCTTAGAATAGTGAAAATAGAAGTAAAATACATTTTTAACCAAGAAGAAGTTATTATCGAAATATTTATACGCGACAAATTACATGAATTTTCATACAAAAACTTTTTTCCCCCGAAGAGATCAATTTTTTGCACCGAGAAACAAAGATTTTTCACAAAATACATGAAATGTCAACCAAATATTTGAATTTCTAAAAAAATTCTCTATCTACTATAAACCTAACCTATAATAAATGTCTATTGAAAAAAATAAAACTCTATGTAGAACATTTATACATTGATTTAAAGTTGTTCAATTTTCATTAGGGACATTAATTTTCAAACCAAGAGATTAATTTTCCACCAAAAAGAAATCAGATGTTTCACAAAGTAGATGAAATGTCAACAAAAATTTTGCATATTGTAAAGGAATTATGAACCTCATATGTAAACTATTAACCGAAGAAATGAATTTTAAATAAAATAGAAGAATTAGTCATCAAGAAGGTTAACATTTTACTGCCTGAGACGAATTTTCAACCATAACGAATTTTTTTTTGAATTGTGACATTTTCAATGAAATAATAGTCCCACCATAATTATTTCCATTTATTTGATTTCTTTTATTCAGGCATTTTTTTTATAAACTTCATTCATTCTTATATACTATACTTATATACTGTACATATGGTAAAAGAATATACTTATTTTTTATTTTCTTTATATTCTTCTAATGAATATTCTAATAAAATATGCTCCTTCTTTTGTTTCTCATAAACTAGATATTTCGAATTTCGCGCTAGTGTCACTTACTTCTCTGGATGACCATGGAGGGCGCTAAATGTCAAATCCCTCTTTCAATTTACCTCAAAATCCCTTTGGCTGATACACAGTTATCTCGTATCCAGTGTATATATGTCAGTGGTCTCGGGCCACTCGGTCTAACGGTCGCTTTATTGCTACGCCTCAGCGGAAATGCGAGGGTGACTGCCTACGAGCCTTCAATACAAAATTTCAACTTGACACTTAGGTCGTGTTTCTATTCTTGAGAATTTTAACTCTCAGTCCAATCTTCACTCTACGAAATGTGTTTTCGACAGAGTATAGAGGGTTTTGAAATCTCTTAAGTCTCTTGCACGAATTGTGGGCTGATTGACTGACCCTAAATATCTAGACTCTGTTTCAACCGACGGAGTTACAGGGATTTTACCTGTAGTCGATCAGTGAATGCAGAGAAAGTATTTATGAAGCTAAGATTTGTGTAAATAGAGCTGAGGCTTCAGCCTTCAAGTAGCATTCTCATTAATCGTTAAACAGATGGAATTTTACCCTAAAAGAAAATTTAAAGAGCCCGTGAATTCGGAAACACTCTTAAAAGAAGATAAATTCTGAGATTTTACTCTGACTCGCAAAGATCGCTTTAAAATTCAGTCTCTTTTCTAGACAGCTTCTGGGGAGATTATCCCACTGGGCACTCTTAGAGAGAACTGGATTCCAATAAGATTTCAATATCTTGAAATCTTGTTCTGTTTACGGAGCCAATTATCGGACAACCTCCAGAGGGTTTAGGCACCGGGCTTCTCCTACTGACTCGCTCCTGCGATTCGTGCTTTTCAGACACAAGATTCAGAAGAGTATTTTTAGGCTGGGTTGCCCTTTTTATAGGCCTGTTTCCAGGTCTCCCCTCTCGATCTTACGTAACGTCGACGAGGAGAAAGCTGCTGGAGTTTGCGCTATAGTGTTTGTCAGAAGCCAAAAAATATTGCTTCAAAAATTATCCTATTATAAAAAGAAGATGAATGGGTCGAACTCGAAATATATCGAAAGTCGTGACGCCTTTTCCTGATTCCTGATTGGCTTCTCATTTTGGTTTGAATGTAGACACAGTAAGTGGGAACTTTGAAAATCGATTTTGTACAAAATTATCAATTATCCGAGTAGTTATTTGATAAAAACATAATAATTTGATCGCTGTACATCTTTTTGATGTTTTTATTGTCGCTGTACATTTTTCTAATGTTTTTATTATATTATAATAAGTAAACTGTTTATGTCACCGACACCGACATGTATGTTCAAGGTTAGTAAGTGACGTGCTATTCCAACGACATACAGTTACTACAGTGTGGCTCCGAACCTGTTTGGAAGTCGAAAATCGAAAGGACCTCTCTTTCTATCTCCAAACGTTAGAAAAAGAGGTCCGTTCAAATTTTGACTTTGTACATGGTATTGAGCTAACTATACGGCCCTCAGAATTGGAATAGGGCATAGAAAGAGAGGGTTAATTTAGAAAGTCTACCTGTCTTTTTATTTTTACAAAATTGTCAATAAGCCAAGTAATTATTTAATAAAAACATAATAATTTGATCGCGGCTGCCAGCCCAAGCCGGCTACATAATGTGTGAAAGAGTCTTTACAAAAACGCAGGTCGCCTTATTGTTAATTACCCTTACAAATCACCTATTATTCAAACATACAAAATACAATTTTGATTGTCGATATGTGAAAATATAAAGACGTCGAAAATTCTCCTTTTTATCTCACTAATTATAGAGAGGGTGAGAATGTTTGGCAAGACCCCTAAAAACCAACCTTAAAATATCCGCACCTAAAATGTTAAAAATGACAAGTTTAATTGTCGATATTTGAAAATATAAAAACACCAACAATTTTCTTTTTTTATCTCACTAAATATAGAGTAGGTCAGAAAGTTAGATAAGACCCCTAAAAACAATCCCTACTGTATCAACACCTAAAATGTTCAAAAAGACAAGTTTGATTGTCGATATTTGAAAAAACAAAAACGTCAAAAATTCTCTTTTATATATAAAAAGGTTATATAATATATAAAAGGTTATATAAAAAGGTCAAAAATTCGCTTTTTTTATCTCACTATTTATAGATTGGGTAAGAAAGTTCGGCCAGACCCTTAAAAACTATGGGTTGTTTTTAGGGGTCTTGCCGAACTTTTTCACCAACTTTAAAATTAGTGAGATAAAAAAAGAGAATTTTTGATCTTATCTTGATACCAAATAATGTTACAATTATTTTATACAAAAGCTATTTATATTTTATTAAAATAGAACTTTTCTAATGTTGTTATAACCATTGTAATTATGAGAAATTTTATTACAAACTTACCATTTAGACAAGAACATGGAGACTACTGATCTTAACCCTTATTAACCCAATTTGTTCGTTTCGTTCCGTCAACATTAAGCTCGGACAACTTTGTCAATTATGCTGGAGAAAATCTGAAGATTTATTGGCGTATATTTTCAAGGGTCTTCTTTCAGAATCTGACCAAAAAATTTCGAATAAATTCACCCCTTCCCACCCTATTTCTCAATTTGAAAAAAACGTGATTTTTTTTAAATCGCATCTTCGATGCGAAAGAGGTCTTAAAAGTAGCTAAATCCACAACAACTCCGGCTCAAAATGTCCAAATAATAAAGTTATACACATAGAAAATTTATTTTTTATCATTAAGGGGTTGTAGCACCACCCCTAAGATAACATAGGGATCGTCCATAAATTACGTAACGCGTTTTTCTTTTGTTTGAATAAAGACGAGCATGAAATTGATGTGAAGTTGAGAAAGACACAACGATATAAACAAAAGAAAAAAGTGTTACGTAATATATGGACGATCCCATATTAACGAAAAATCGCTGCTTTACAGATTGTTCTGAAAGAAGTTGTTTGAGCTTTGAAAACAGGTAAAAATGGGGAAAAACATAACACAAATAGAAAGCATATATTCTTTTGTTATCTGAGGTTAAATTTCGTTACCACTTCAGAACATAGCCCACAGGAGTGATAGTAGGCAGTTATTCAAAAATACTATTTTCAATACCAAAAAATAGCAAATAAATTTATTTATAAAAGTCATTAAAAGTTGAGTTAGTTTGAAATTTTTAAAACCTTTTGAGTTTAATTCAGTTAGAATTTTATTTTAATTTTATTTCAAACCTTTTTTTTATATTACCTTTTTTCATTTGAAAACGTTATTTTTTTTATTTTGAGAAAAATCCGTATGATAGCGCTTTTTCATAAATATGTTATTTTAGGGTTGGCGATACCACCCCTTAATGATGAAAAATGATTTTTCTGTGTGTATAAATTTATTGTTTGGACATTTTGAGCCGGAGTTTTTGTGATTTCAGCTGTTGTCAAGACCTCTTTCGCATCGAAAATACGATTTAAAAAAATTACTTTGAAAAATCACGTTTCTTTTTTTAAATTGAAAAATAGGGTGGGAATGAGTGATTTTTTTTCAATTTTTCAGGTCAGATTCGGAAATAGCACGCTTGAAAATACACGCAAATAAATTTTCAGATCTTTTTCAGCATAATTAACAAAGTTGTCCATGTCTAAATTTGACGGACAAAAACGGACAAATTGGGTTAATAAGGATTAAGAAAGAGGAAATATGAAGCATACCTCATGTAATACTTAACTTTAATAGGGCTCAAAAGGCGCGAATATTGAGGCCATGTAACCGCAACCTTAAAAAATTTCTTTTACATTTGTTTGAAACACAAATTATGTTCAGAAGAAACGCGATATCGAATTTAAAATTCTTGAAACTACATATGAAGCAAGTTCTAACGTTTGTCTGGCCCTAAATTTTTGCAATTTTAAGAGAAAAAAAATTCAAATCATTTTTTCCTTCAATCTGTCAGCTCTATAGATCCGAACGTTGAACCTTGGATTTATCCATTATTTTATCATTATGGAATACAAGGTTGGAATGACAGCAAACCATGTGTTAATAGACGAGGCCAAGCTTCACGATCTGCATATATTAAATATAGAATGGGAACTAAAGATAATAATGTACTTTTTATGGGTGGATGATTATTTCAACAGTGGGTTGTCGATAATTATATGAAAATCGAAAAGGATAGGATGAGTTACCTCAGATTGAATCAAAAAACACTTCGCGCTGATACTTATTAGGGATTAGTTGATCATTTAAACAAAGATCAAATGATTTACATACTACTGTTGAAAGAATGATAATCCTCCCATCATCATTCTTAGGATCTCTACGTAATATGCTTCAGCACTATCAAGATGCAATGGCAATTGTAAGAAAATTCGGTAAGCCAGATTTGTTTATAACTATGACATGTAATCAAAACTAGGATAAAGTGAATGATAATTCATTACATGGTCAGACATCATCTGATGGAGCAGACATTGTCTCACGAGTTTCTAATGCAAACAAAAATGAATTAATCAAAATTATAGTAAAACAACAATTCTTCGGCGAAGTACAAACATACGTTAATGTTGTTGAGTATCAAAAACGTGGATTACATCATGTTCATTTGTTATTAACGTTAAAACAAAATAGTAAAATAACTAGATGAATATATTTCGACAGGAATTCCAAATCCAGATACAGATCATGAACTTCATAATATTTTTATGAAACACATGATTCACGGTCTCTGCGGAGATTGGTTTAAAGATGATAAAGCTAAAAGTAGTAAGCATTTTCCAAAAAAGTTTCAAGACGAGGCAAGAATGGATGCAAACGGATATCCAACTTATCGTTGAACAGATACCGGTACTTACATATAATCGCCAAAATGGAGGCACGACTGATGATCAATTTATAGTACCTTACAATGTTAGATTTTTTAAATTCTTTAACTCGCATATTATTTACTCGCATAACATGGAAGTAGTTTCTAGTATAAAGTTAGCCAATATTTATACAAATATATCTATAAGAACATGATGCTGCTTCCGTCGTAGTTACTGATGCCAATAACAGCGAAAATGTTAGTACATTTGCCTAATCAGCAAAGTGTTACTATTGACGATGCTGAAAGTGACCATACTATAAGAAACTCATTGGAAAAAGAAACTATGATAATCAATTATTTTAATAAAAATGGACGTGATACTGATGCCAAACGATATACGTATTCTAAAATTCCATTTCACTTTGTATTTAAAAAAAAATAGTGGATCAAGATTATCAATTTGGCAAAAACGAAAAACAATATTTAACGTTATTGGACGGATGTACTTTGTTAGTCCGACGACAACAAAACTGTTCTGACACTATTACTAATAACAATCAGAGGAGCTATACGTTTCCAAGATCACAGAACTGTTTATAAATAAACTTATGATACGTTTCGAGCAACATGTTCAGCATTAGGTCTCATAGAAGATGATGCAGAGTGGGATCGTGCTATGATAGAAGGAGAAGTTTGGACGATGCCCCAACAACTAAGAGGTTTATTTGTTCGTATTTTAATATATTGTCAACCTATCAATCCTGAGGAACTATGGAATAAATTTAAATATGGTATGTCACAAGATTTTCAGAGAAACTATAATATATAAGAAGCATACAGAAGTCATATATTCAGATAAATACCTATCTTTCTTACGAAAGATCTGATATTAGTAGCTTTTCAATGATGTCACAAATAACTAAATTTCGGAAAGATATTGAGATTCACGATGACGTGGTATCGCTTACTCAACATGCACAACTCGGTCAGACTCAGTACCACAAATCAAATGTAAAGGAAACAGATATTGTAGACACAATCCTTAATGTTGTTTTGTCGAACGAAGAAAGGCCTTTTACATCATGTTTTTATATTGTTGGACCTGGGGGCTCAGGAAAGACATACATTTAAACAACTACATATCATTTGTTAAAAGGCAAGGGAAAACATATATATACGATGGTATTTACAAGTATTGGAGCAATATTACTTCCACAAGGAAAGACTACACATAAAAGTTTCGGTATGCCAGTTCCTTTATTTTTAGATTTCGTCTTCGGTATACAAACTCAATCTAAAGATGCTAAATATTAACGAGAAGTATATATTTTTATTTGGAACGAAGCTCCAATGACGCTAAGGTATGCTTTGGAATCAGTAGATCGAGCATTACATGACTTCATGAATGTTGATTCACCACTTGGTGGAAAAATTATAATTCTTGGCTGAGATTTAAGACAAATAATGCCTGTGAAAACTCATGCAACTTGCAGCGAATTAGTAAACTTATCCATTACATTCAGTTAACTTTGAAAACATGTCTCTGTATTTTCACTAACGGAAAATGTGAGTACTTTGCCACAAGAGGGAGAATTCGAAAAGTAGGGAAAATTAAATTACAATGAGAATTACTTAATAGCCCCAGAAAAATGTGTAGCTACTACAACGAAAAAAATATGTAACTATATTAGTAGAATAGGACCACTATGGGGAATTTGGAGTGGGGGTAGGGGGAGGAGCCCGCAATATGGGGAATTTGGA
>NC_046658.1:37256116-37263951 GCF_010883055.1 Belonocnema kinseyi
AGGGGGAGGAGTCTGTACTATGGGGAATTTGGAGTGGGGACAGAAGGAGGGGTCTGTACTATGGGGAATTTGGTCTGTACTATGGGAAATTATGCTAGTTTTTAAAAACTTTATCAACTAAAGTAATTCTCGAAATTTTTCAATTTAAAAAATTTTTTAAATTTGAATAATTATTAAAAAAACCTTATCAAGTTTATTAATTTTAAAAATTTTCCTATTAACATTTTTTTTTTAATTAAGAATTTTTCGAAATTTTACTTATTTTCAAAAAACTTAATCAACGTTACTAATTTTCAAAATTATATTATTTTTTAAAAGTTGTAGTCATATTTTCAAAAATGTTTCTAACTTAACTTTTTAAAAGAAATTTTAATAAATAGTTAAAGATAAAAGTACAGGTGATCTAGTTAAAACGTATTTTTCCTGGTTACATCTGTTTTTATTTTATTTTTACTAAACAATTACATGTATGTTCTTAATTCTAGCGATATAAATATATGTACTAACAGAAAATGCAATTACTCTGTTATCAAGTATTTTACTGTTGCTGCGACATAAGATGCATACGTTATATGCAAGTTATTTTCAAAAACACTAAATGAAAGTATAAATCAATAAATTATTTTGTCAAATGTTGTTTAACTTGTTCGCTGAAATATTCGAATTTAACAGCAATAATCTGGCGAATAAGCATTTCACGAGGAGATTGAACGCTCTCTGTCAAAATTTACTTATGTGTCTCATCTATTAGGAGATTTAAACACTTTTCGATATCAGCAACATGCCTTTGTAGTCTTCGTAAACATTCATTGACACAATCAACAATCTTTATGCAGGCAGATGCAAGAATTCTTGCAGAAATAAATGGTAAGAATTTATTCATATAAAAAAATATTTTTGTCAAAGTGAACTGCAGTGTATTTTTTTATTTGTATGCGTAATTCTTTTGTGTTGTGCAGCCCGAAATTATAACAGGGATAATCGCATCGATGAATACGATACGATCTTATCTGATGATTCCATGGACGGGAGTGATCACGTCCTAGCATCTTCATCATCGGAATCCAGTGAATCAGATGGCGATTCAGAGGCGAGTACTGTAGAAATTGAAGAGCAGAGTCAAGCCACTAACGGTAAATATTCACCTGATTTAAGTAGCAAACATGACGGTGAGGCAGATGTGATGGATGACCATAATAATGATGACAAGAACGAAAATGAGAACGTGATAGATGATTACGATGGGGATGGTTGTCAGATGACTAGAGATGAACCTATGAGGAAAGATCATCTGGGTGTGAATGGTAAGTTTGAGAAGGTTTAGAATCTTTTCCTAAATGTTACATTCATTCCTCAGTTTATTATTATTATTATTATGATTATTGTTGTTATTATCATTAAAAGACAAATTTCAGTTTAGTGATTTTTACAAAAGTTTTGAAATCACTAGAATTGGTTGTTATATTTTTTAAAATATGTTTTTCACCTATTTAAATTAAAGTAGACTAAAAAAATATATATAATTACGAAAGGAAAACTATTTTCACATAAGACTGAATATTTTTTCAAAGTTTAAAAAGTATTGGAAATAGTGGCTGGTCATTTCTTCGCCTATTGCTGAAAACACACATTTTTCCACAACAAAAAACTGTAATTTTGATGCATTGTGAGCTTTAATAATCTTTAATTAATGTATGTAGTGATAAATTTTTGGCAGTTTATGCAGAGAATATAATTAATAAGTGATTGGAAGTGAAATACGAATTCTAACCTAACTTTTAGATTATCTTTTTAAATAGCAAATATTTCATGCATAAATTAATAAAAATTCACTTTGAGGTCATTTTTTCTTCAAAATAAGTTCATTTAAGTTTAATATCTATTGAAAAAATCACAGTAAATAACACAATAATGTTTTTATTCATAAAAATATTTCTATTGATAATGTGTTTTTCACTGTATAAGATGTAAATTCTATCTAAAAGCCTATCTATCTAAAAGCCTATTAGGTGACGTATTGCAGTTTAGCCATTCACAATACTGTTTTAATTTTTGCAGGAAGGGGGAAATCCGCTTGGTTAGACACTTTTGCAGGAGTTTGAATTTAAGAATGGTTTTTATTATATCACGTACGCAAATACATGTAATTTTCAGAAGTTATAATCAAAATTAAATATTTAATTACATGGTAACATTTTTAATCAGTAAAGATTGATTTATGAGTAAATAAATATGTTTTGGTATTTTAATTATAATAAAGTACCAAAGTGCTCTGCAAACAAAATTTTTTTAAATTGTAATTTTCGAAAAAATTCTATGTAAAATATATCATTTGACTGAAATAAACTTTAAAAATATAATCTGGATATCCATTGATAACTTAAAAATATTTATTTTACGGATCACTGTTTTTTATTATTAAAAACATGGTTTTGCTTTAGTTTGTCCCAGTTTGGTTTTCCATTTCTCCAAGAATCACAATTTTAATGGAATAATTGAGTTGATGAGCGTAAACGGTTGATGGAGTTGCTTACTAGTCCAGAGTTGGAACTCCATGACATTATCCCTGTAAATGATAATGTTTTATATGCCTCTTGGTCGTATAGAGAGGAAGCTAGTGTAGCGTTACCCTAAACAAAAAAAGTAATAGCCGCTTACATCACTGCTCAAGCTAGGCTAAAGCTGTTTGAGTACCTCTATCAACTAGATCGACGTGTGTTGTACAACGATACAGACTCATGCATCTACATATGTCATGAAAATGTATCAGAGTACAATCCCCAATGGGTCGATTACGCGATTTTACGCGTACAACGTAACATCTCCAGATGGAAAATCTCACCAAGTTTGTAAAATGAACGGGAGAACTCTAAACTACAAAAACTCAAAACTTTTCAATTTTGAAAGCGTTCGAGATATGGTAGTTAGCAATGCTCCTCCAATTTCATTCTAATTCAGAACAATTCACCGAAAGAAATTTCACGATGCGGTAACTAGGACGGAGAAAAAAACATGTAAACCGGTGAATAGTAAAAGAAGATTCCTCGATAATTACGACACTATAAAATCTCTCTCTCCTTCTCTCTCTCTACACCTGCATGTGTAATGAGGACATGGGTTCATGATTTCAGCTGGAAGAACATGTATGTATATTTGAATAATCAGTTGTTAAAACATAAAACTGTATAATTAACACTTTTTCATATTTCAGTTAATTGGGATGTGCATGGGCAACCTATTTGCCACGTAGCTGGTTGGCCTGTCGCCAATACCAATTGCAGAGGCTCTGATGGCACGACCACCGGCACCTGAAATTCAGCCAACACAGGGCTTATGGCAAATGGCCTTTCCGTATGAAGACGGACCACCTCTGGTTTTTTTACTAAAGCTATTTTTGTATATAACTTCTGTAAATAGTGTCAAATAAATGTTATTCTTTTATAAATTGTGTTTGATTTTTAAAAAATATCCAATTATTTACATTTTTTTGCTGTTTAACCCTTAAAATCTGTAAATCATATTACATTTCTTAAATCAAAAACATAAATTGAAAAGTAGTTTCAACAGGGATAAAATAAATTATTTATAATGAAAGTAGCTGCAGTAGCATTAGAAGTGAACTTTATTTAATATCAACATCAGAGATCAAACCAAAGGTAAGCATGTATTTCAAACTTTATTCAAAAAGACTCTCCCCGGAAGCGCGGGCGGGCTAGCTGGCGGGCGCGGACCGCGGACCCTGTAAATGAGCTTATAGCAGCGCCCCCCGCATCGCGACGGCCAGGATTATTAGCTCATTCCCTGGCCGCAGCAACCAGGCCTATTAGCTTATTCGCCTGGGTGCCGTGCGCGCGGGGGAAAATATAAGCTTATTAATGTACATAATAATTTCATTTTACCATCGCACTTTACGGTTATCTTTAAGACAGTAAAAAATCAGATAAAAGGGGATTACACTGTGTTATTTGTTTATTCTTTAACATGGATCCAAGGTGGAAACATCCATTTACGTCTATAATTTCTGGTCCAACTGGTTGTGGTAAAACAGTTTTTGTGAAAAAATTTCTTCAAAATATTAATTTAATGTGTGATGTTGTATTTTCTCGCGTAATTTTATATTATTCAGAATGGCAGTCATCCTTGGAAGATTACGGGAAGGGAATTGAATTTCGTGAAGGTTTACCACAAGCATCAGACTATAACAATGATCCTCGAACCAAACTTGTAATTATAGACGATCTTATACGTGAATCGTCAAATAACACAGTCGTCGATCTTTTTACCAAGGGAAGTCATCACAAAAATATGAGTGTGATCTTTATATCCCAAAACATTTTTCACCAGGGACATGGTTAACGCGATATTTCTTTAAACGCTAATTATATTGTAGTATTTAAAAACCCAAGGAACCGAACGCAAATTCAACATCTCGCTAGACAGGTATACCCTGAAAATAAACTTTTTCTACAGGAAGCTTATTATGACGCAACCTCTAGCCCCCACGGGTACCTCCTTATGAATTTAAAACAATCTACCATACTCCTGAAAACTGTAGATTTAGAGCTTGTATATTTCCGTCAGATTGATATCAATACTTTTACGTACCAGCAAGGGGTATAAAAGCAGGCTCACCAAGCACTCTAGTACCAGTTGTACGTCTGTCATGATGACGCTTGCACAAAAATCCATCGGAAAGAAGAATGCTAAAAAGTTACACGCTCTCTATAATCTGGATACAGATCAGCGACGCTCTGTTTTTAAAAAAGCTAACCCACAACTTGTTAAAAGTATCTGTGAATGTGCATTGAATATTTTACATGGAAAAGTGTCTCTAAAACAAACCGACAAGCACAAATTAAGAAAACACAGATATGCATTAAGAAAACTAGTATCACCTCGCGGCTCGTGGAACAGTAAAAAACGCTTTATTGTACAAAAACGAGAGGGGTTTTTACCACTTTTACTAGCACCAGTCCTTGGCTCCCTCTTTTCTAACATGTTTTCATCTTCGTAGTTATTTGTCATATTTACTCAAATGGAACATGCTAGGAAAATGGTACTTGTACCAAGTGATAGTGCCGAGCAAATTAAGCTCCAGTCGAACCCACAACAAGAACAATTATTCACTAATTTCGTTACCACAAAAACACCTGGTGATGCCATTTCCAGACTCAACAATGAGATGAGTAAAATTTTATACTCTCTATTATACACTAATGAACATGAAAAGTGGAAATTATATCAGGAAGTTTTACAAAGATTTTTGTTCTTTACCGATGAAGCGAAAAATTTAATTGGAAAGAAGAAGGAGATAAAGGATGCTCTTGATGACAAATTAAACAGTGCTCAAAATGAAATGACAAGTCCGCATGAAGACGACAATGTTTTAACTCTTCCCATTTCAGATATTATTGCCTCTGTGCCAAAAACTTATAGAGAGAAGAGTGAATATTTGATTGAAAGATTACAAGCATCAGAGGTTAAAAATAGAATAAAATGGGATAAACAGGGTGTTGTATTTATCGACGGAGAACGTGTCGAGAAATAAAATATTTCAGATTTAGTGAACGATGCTATTAGGTATAGGAAATCAGTTGTTGTGCCAGGAAGACGTCAGTTTGCAAAGTTTCTTCAAGGAATTAAGACACTAAAAGAAATTTTGGGCAATCGTGAGTACTGGAGATAAAAATCACATGCATCTGTAGCAAGGTTGTTAAACAACTCGCGTAAAAGTTCTATGCACAAGAAATCTATAAAACTTAATGAAGAAGATGCGGATAAGACTATATAATATCAGTCTCTCTTGAGTGATGATGAGAACTGGGAAAGTACCAACGACTCGGAAGCTGCAGATGACGATGATGGTACTATTAAAAGTAATACAAAACGACGCACCTGGCTGAATTTTAATTTTTGAAAAATGAAACAATTGGAAGACATATATTATGACCCTTCCCATGAGGCTTCTTACGCGGATGTAGAAAAGATTTCCAAGTCTACACGGGGAAATATTCCACGTAATCAAGTAATTGACTGGTTAAAGAGTCAAGATGCATACAATCTCCATCGACCTATTAGACGTAAATTTGCTAGACAACATTACAGTGTGTGTAATATTGATGATGTTTGGAAAATTGACCTAGCAGACATGAGATTTTTAAAAAGCTACAATGATGATTTTTCCTGTCTACTGGTTGTCATTGACGTTTTGAGCAAGTTTGTCTGGGTTGAACCACTTCAAAGTAAAACTGCATCTGAGGTTAAAGAAGCATTTGAACGAATTCTTCATAGAACCGGTGGTAGAATACCAATCTACCTACAGAGTGACAAAGGAAAGGAATTTAGTGGTAAAGTTTTTCAAAAATTCTTGTCAGATCTTGAAATACAATTTCGTGTTACACGAGACCCTAGTATAAAGGCTGCCATTGCTGAACGTTTCAATCGTACGCTCAAGGAGCGTATGTGGCGGTACTTTACACGCCGTAATACTCATCGATACATTGATCTTCTCCAACCAATGGTACATGCATACAATAATGCTCGTCATTCAAGCATACGTATGGCGCCATCTATAGTAAATCTCCAAAGTGCTGCTGTAGCTTGTGCTAATATACAGCGACAATTTGTAAGAGAAGCCATTCGTAAAAAGTACCTAAATACAGTGTGGATGATATTGTACGCGACAGTCGTGTTAAAGACATCCTTGCAAAAGGATATGAAGCTGGCTGGACAGAGGAGCTGTTTGTTATCAAAAAGGTTATCACCTGGAGAACACATGCACCTATCTTATACGAATTGAGAGATTTAGCTGGAGAGGATATTCATGGAATTTTCTACGAACAAGAATTGGCTGATGTTAAAAATAAGGATTCAAACAAAGGGTCGCGGAGCCAAGAAACAGCTTCTTGTAAAGTGGGTTGGGTACCCTGACAAATTCAACTCGTGGATACCAGCTACAGAGCTAAACACTCTACAATGAATGACGAGGACCAGTTTTATCTCATTTTACCAAGTGATAGTAGTATAAAGTATTTTTCACAGAATACAATCACCCACTTTGTCACTCAACTTCCACATGAAATTGGACTTCATGGTCGCTGGGTGGTGGGACTCATAGAGATTCAGTTTCAACGATCATTTCTACATGGAATCCAGCATGGAAAATCATATTTCAATTGTACCAAAATCAATCTTAGGGAAAATAGGTCTCATTGAAAAATCTACAATTGAAAGTGTTTGAGTAAACGAGCCTGGTAGTGTCGATTTAGCCATATCGGAAAATTCTGAAAAAACCACGTGAGAATATTATCATTTCAGCTGATGAAGCTTTTAAACTAGAAATAAATAAGCATGTATTTGTTAAACAAGAAAAGAGAAACAATCATTATGTAACGCTGGAGAAGATATGTAAAGATGATTGTAAGATTACGGGTCGTCACTTTCTTCTAATCAGTGAGAAGATATCTCAAATTTTAGGTTTTACACCTTATACACTTTTACCTATCGATACATATATGGCACACCATCCACCAAGTTTATCAAATGGTCTACCAAGTAAACTTTTTGAGTATTGTGATCTGTGCGAATCAAGTATCACTGGAAATGTAAAAACACCACTCTTACGAGTCGTACGGGTGGACACGAAAAATTATATTTTTGGTTTAACACAGGCGAAAAATTTTTCAACACCTCATTATATTCCTATTCTTAATACTTCATTCGGTACAATCGAAATAGATACGAGGGTGGATTGATAAGTTTCCGGCCTGACCAAGAGATGGCGCCACTAGGCCTACCTTGAGGTGGCGTTCTATAGTACCATCCTTAGATAGCTT
>NC_046658.1:37264051-37267884 GCF_010883055.1 Belonocnema kinseyi
TATCAGCCCTGGAGGAGATTATGTTGAGAAATAAAAAAAAAAATTATTAAAAACGTTGTGTTTCTTGGTCAGGCCGGAAACTTATCAATCCACCCTCGTATAAGGGACCATTTAGGAATTGCTGTACCATTCGAGCTTGGCACGTCAACCGTAACACTTCATTTCAAACGGATTGCGTAAACATGAGTCAATACACAGATTACTATACATTTCAAGTCGGAGGTGGAGGCATTTCCAAAATTTACATTGGTTCTCTGTATCAGAGGGGACATGGTATAGGTAGTCTTCTCGGTGGCCTGTTTCGACGAGCTTAACCATTTCTCACACGTGGGGCAAGAGTTGTTGGGAAAGAAGCACTGCGCCATGGAATGAATGTTTTTGATGATGTGGAACGTAAGATACCATTGAAAAAGGCTGTGAAAATACGACTAAATGAGGCTGGAAAGGAATTAAAAAGACGAGCAATGGAAAAAGTGGAAAGCCTGATGAACGGATCGGGATATAAATTGAGTGGAAAGAGGAATAATCTTCAGTCCTTTGGCGTTCACAGCGTGTTGAACATCGCGGGAAAATCTCGTAGAAGAAATAAAAAGTGTGGAAAAATCAGAAAGAAGAGAAAAAAGAAAACGGTAGTCAAGAGAAAGAAAAGTAAAAAATCTAAAAGAAGAGCACGTCCAAAAAGTACAAGAAGATCAGTAATTGACATTTTTAGAAATAAGTAAAAATGTCATTTTTACACTCACACTCGTGCGAGTGCATGAAATCGGAATAAGATCTATTTTCACTACCTCAAACACAAACGTCCATAGAGGGCTCTCAATGGGTACACCATAACTCAGTTTCATCTCTCACAGATGACTCACCCATCGAGTTTGTAATTCCAGGTCAGGGGGATGAGTACATTGATGTACTCATGATTCTAAGTGAAAGAGTCAAATTAATCACTCCTAAAAAAACTGCAGAAAATACTTCAAGAGTAGAATCCGTTGGTCCTGTCAACAATTTACTGCATTCCATGTTTAACCAGTTGGATGTATACTTTAATCAGAAGCCTGTCTCGCCACCAAATAATGCATATGCATACAGAGCGTATATTGAATTTCTGCTCAACTATGGGCCAGGAGCGAAAAAAATTCATCTCACATCAGCATTGTGGCTTGACGATACAGCAGGTAAAATGGATGACATCACAACGCAGAACCAGGATCTCGTCGATCGACGACTTATACTGGGTGAAGGAGGAAAAATTGATCTGATTGGTCATTTGCACAGTGATGTTTTTAATCAGGATAAATTTCTCTTGAATGGTGTTGAACTTAGAGTTCGAATGGTGCGTTCTAAGGATGCTTTTTGTCTTATGGATCCTACTAATCGGGCTTTTCTTCATATTGAAGAAGCATCTCTTCTTATTCGGCGTGCAACAATCAGCCCTGGGATTCTGCTTGCACGCGCAAAAGCTCTTTCTCAAGGTACGGCCAAGTACCCATTTACCAGAGTAGAGGTTAAAACACTCAAAATTCATTCTGGTGTTCAAAGTGAAACTCTCGATAATGTTATATTCGGTCAACTACCTAAAAGGATCATCATTTGATTTGTCGAAAATGACGCATTCAATGGTCATCGTAGTAAAAATCCCTTTAACTTTAGACACTTTAATATCAATCATTTCTCTCTTTACGTAGATGGTATGCAAATTCCGTCGAAGCCTTTGCAACCAGATTTCTCAAAAGGAAAGCTATACATTCATGCTTATCATACTCTGTTTTCCGGAACGGGGATTCATTTTATGAACGAGGGAAATAATATTGATCGTTTTGATTACGCAAATGGATACTGCCTCTTTGCATTTGATCTTACCCCTGATCTTTCTGCAAATTGTCAATCTCACTGGAATCTCGTTAAACATGGCAGTCTTCGTATTGAGCTTCGTGTAGAAGAAACACTACAACAAACTATTAATTGTATAGTCTACGCAGAATACGACCATGTCTTGGAAATTGACGCGTCCAGGCAGGTTATAGTAGATTACAGCGGTTAAAACCTGCACAGACCTGCATAAACCTGTTCAGCAGAACCGGTTTTCAATATCAGTTGAACATGGAGGGGGAAAAATGACGAATGTGTACCCGAGTATATAAGATGCTCTGCTCAGTTGCTTGTAGTCTCTTGTAAAGGTATCTTCATTCTCACCTCTACTCTTGAATGTAAAACAATGGACTATATAATCGATAGACAAGGCTTTCAAGATATAGATGACCAGTTCATACCAAAGGAAGTGGCGGTTATTGCTGTTGATCATAAATACATAGCCTATTGGATTGTTGGACCGCCATATCTCTTCTTTGAACTTCCTGCATGTTCAAACTCACAAAAAAAACTGGCTAACCTGTCACGATCATGGAACTGAATGGTTCGATGGAGATATCCCACTGAAGTTTTTATATTCAAACCTTCGAGAAGTTGCCAAAACTGCATCACAGATTTACACACGTGGTCGGGAAAAAGCCTCACTTTTACAGAAAATCACCAGCCGACAAATCATCAATTTGGAAGACGTAAACTGCCCAGCCTTAAAAAAACTCGATGACAGGAGAGATTTCTGCTTTCTCCATGGAGTTAGAAAGGAAGAAATGTTCAGATGTGCTCTCAACATTGCTATGAAACTGCGCCATTGGCTTCAAAAACAACGACGTGGTGCTGAGGTCAAAACTGAATCTTTAGATAAGACAACCGATTCTAAGCCCTATCCTTACGAGATTGTTAACATTAAATATGAACAGTCTAGAGATATCGCAGGTAATTCTTATTTTACAAGTACCCACGATTGGTGTATGGTATAGCCGGCAGATCAAATTCCCAAAACCTGGACAAGACCGGCTGCAATAGTGTTTAAGACTGATGTCCACACTCAGCCTGGTTCCTACTGGATCGGAATCCATATCGACGAAACCGGAAGAGGAACCTACTTTGACAGTTACGGGGTACCGCCTCTTATTCCTCAACACCTTCATCTTCTACGTAGAAACTTCACTCTCTACAGATGGAACACCAAACAACTGCAGAGTATCTCTTCAGATGTATGCGGTCAGTTTTGTGTCATGTTTCTTCATCATATGTGTAATGGTGGTATTTTACGTCATTTCATTGATATTTTCACGGACAAACTATTAGATAACGATCGCATTATGGTCAACTTTCACAAAAGACTTTTAGACAAATATAAACTCAAAATGGTTAGAGATCCGGATTCTAAACAAGGCGGTAGATGTGTTTGCTCTCTACGAAATAAAAATCGGTTTAACTCGTGTGTACAATCATGTTCGTCGAAACTCGCTACTTTGTACCTTTTGTAAATGTCATGTATATATGTATATTGTATAGGTGTTTTTCTCTTCTCTCATGTTGAATAGTTAGTCTAGCCACCTTACAAATGTACTCTTATTTACAGAATAGAATTAAGAATTTATATGTATTTTTTTACGACGTTTCTCAGGTACCTATATTTACATTGCTAGAATTAGGAAACTACATGTAATTTTTTTATAGAAAATATCAATAAAAAACATATGTAATCGAAAAAATAATGGTTTAATTAATTCACCTGTCCTTTAACTATTTATTTCTTAAAAGTGCATTAAAGAATTTTATAATAAATAATTTTTGTAATAAAGATTTCTTACTACAAAACATTAGATTAGATATAAGACGCTCTACTGATTTTCTAATTTTCACTCTCTGACCCTACAATTCCATAGTCTTTACCCCCACTCCAAATTCCCCATAGTACAATCACCCCCCTCTCCGAATTTCCCATAGTACAGACCCCTTCCCTC
>NC_046658.1:37267984-37271693 GCF_010883055.1 Belonocnema kinseyi
TCTAAATTCCCCATAGTACAGACTCCTCCCCCTACCCCCACTCCAAATTCCCCATATTGGTCTTATTCTACTTATATTAGTTCAATAATACTTTGAACTAATACGCTTCGCATAAATTAGAACTCAGTAGGTAAAACAGTCGAACTGGATCTCTTCATTTAATTTGTATTTTTATCGGTTTGAGTATAGAACCGACGCTATAGCAATACCGAATTACATCGATTAAGTAAGTATTGAAATGGAGCAGTTCTTTATGTAGAACTCGCAACGTTCACAATTTGAATGTCAACTGTTCTAAAGCATCGAAACAGATACTGTTCCACTTTTGTATCGGGTACGTAACGAAATTTGAATCACAGTGCGTCGATATAGATATACTCGCTATGTTTCGCTCCGTTCGACTCTGCTGGTTCGAATGACGGCGGACAGCGAGGATCCAACGAATCTGTAACTTAGGAGCTTCGCATGAGCATTGAGCTGAGTTACGGCGCGGGATAATATGTGTTGGGAAAAATTAAAGAATAATTATTTAAATATCAAATCTCGCGTGCTCTCAAATTAAAACGTTGCAGATTCGTTTGATCCTCGCTGTTCCGCGTCATTCGAACCAGCAGAGTCGAACGCAGCGAAGCATATCGAGTATTTCTATATCGACGCACTGTGACTCAAATTTCGTTACATACCCGATACAAAAGTGGAACAGTATCTGTTTCGATGCTTTAGAACAGCTGATATTCAACTTATGAATGATGCGAGTTTTACATGAAGAACATCTCCATTTCAATACTTACTTAATCGATGTGATTTGGTATTGCTATAGCGTCGGTTCTATACTCGAACCGATAAAATTACAAACTAAATGAAGAGATCCAGTTCGACTTTTTTACCTACTGAGTTCTAATTTATGCGAAGCGTATTAGTTCAAGGTATTATTGAACTAATATAGTTACATATTTTTTTCGGTGTAGAACCGATGATACAGTACAGACAGTGTTTTGTAAACTTATTAAGGATCGAAGATTTGGAGATCTATCAATGACAGCTATAATATAAGCACAAAATTTTGGCGTTGAAGAAATCAATTACAGAGTGGTGAAGCTATTGGACAAAACCACAGAACGAATTTATACAAGTGTAGATATTGTTAAAAATTGTGATAATTGAGATATAAATGATGGAATACTCCCCGAATACTTGAACACATTGAATCCACCGACCCTTCCTCCTCATGAATTACGATTAAGAAATAATTGTATTTTTATGCTAATTCGTAATATTTCTTTTAACGAAGGTCTATGTAATGGTACACGTTTGAAAATAATCGAACTTGCAAATAATCTTCTACGATGTCGCATTTTAACAGGTAATAAGGCAGGGGACATTGCCTTTATACATTGTATTACATTGTATTGTAAAGAATGAACTTTCAATACTATCGGGTTAGATATTCGTAAAGATGTATTTAATCATGGACAATTGTATGTGGCATTTTCCTGAGTTCGATCTTGGCGTTCACTAAGAATTTTCCTAGGAGAGCAGCGGCAAAATAATATTGTAAAGAATTATGTGTATACAGAAATATTCAAATAATTTTGTATTTTTAAATAATTAAAAATAATATTTAAACAAAATTAAGTTTCATTATAAATTGTATATTGCAAAATCAACAAAAACAAATTCATATATTCTTGGACAAAAATATAGGATAAACTTAAACTAAGTACATCTGATAGTAAAGAAATACATAAAATATGATAAAATATAATACTTTAAAAAAAAAGACAAACGCGCGCGCGGAAGCGCGCGTTTGGCCTCGTATTGGAAAAAGTTTCTTTCCAGCGATGTATACTTGATGAGAACATTTTTCTCTCAATTTTTCTTAACAGGAACTTATAATTTGAAATTGTATATTAAATTTGCAGATCATTCTTTAATTATTATTATATAAAGTCCTAATCTTTAAAAACATAATAATAATCAATTGAAATTGAAATAATACATATTAAAATAATTAGGTATATTTATTCATATTATAATTATCAATATTATTCTAAAAAAATGAGATAATAACTTTAAAAAATTTATTCAGTACAATAACATTTTAAAATTGAAATAATCATTAAAAGCAATGCTTAATTAAATAATAAATTTTAAACTGTAATTCGAAATTTAAAAATTGAAAAGGAATTCTTAAATTGTATACTTTCAAGGAATTTACAGCTGAAAATTAACGAATTTTACAACTTAATAGTTGAACGGCTTTGTTGAAATTTGATTTTTTTGCTGTTGAAGATTTACCATTTTAGTTGAAAATTCATGTTTTTGGTTGAAACACCGTTTTTTCTAAATTTTCATTCATTTTTTGAATTCATTTTTTTGTTGAAAATATGAATTTTTTAAAATTGGAAATTCAAATATATCACTTTCGATTGAAAAATGTATTTCTTGTCAATTGAACTATTTGTCGATGAAAATTCGCCTTTTTTATGGGAAATTAATGTTTTTGGTGGAGAATTTTACATTTCCCAGTGGGCAAAAAAATTGCGGACTTATTCACTAATCAGTTAGTAACACCAGTGTAAATCATGTGAAGTATAACCTTTAATTTTTTATGTTAAGCGTTGTTGTTACTTTTTTGCTCAAGTGGCAAGAAGAATTCCTTAAGGTATTATACGGATAAGGAGTCCTGCACAAAAGTTAGTCCTACATTAATGTGAGAATTTGTTTAACCCATGTTCCTTCCTACTGAAAATACCTATATAGGTGCCTGTAAAGGTCACTAATAGGATTCTATACAACAATCCTATAAATGAGCTATATAGGATCCTATATAGGGTTACCTATGTATGTCAGTATAGGTGTCACCTATAGGAAATGAAACTGCTTCCTGCATAGGATCCTTTATAGAATCCTATATGATTTTATGATAAGGGTATGGGTTCTTTCTTCCTACGTTAGAATTCATATAAGAACCTATAAAGGTTCCTATTACTAGGCAATTGCATAGTCAAAAATAACTACTGCGCAGCTGTATCTGCTGTAGGAAACTACTGCACAGCACTTCTGCTTCATCATTTGTCCTATATAGTATCCTATACAGGAAGCTGTTTTATTTCCTATAGGTGGCTCCTATACCGATCTATATAGGTGACCCTATATAAGATCCTATATAGGTCACTTATAGGATCCTTATATAACATTCTATTAGTAACCAATATAGGTATTTGCCATAGGGTGATACCCTATATTACATATTAAAATATACGTTATTACATTTTGGTAGTTAAAAAAGTGAAAAAATTATGCAGTTGCGTTCAGAAATACTTTATTAATTGCATTTTTCTTGCAAACTGTGTTCGTTGCAAACTGTGCTCGAAAAACAACATATGATCGACCCACCGATAACATGTGGTCGACCGTGCATGATGTCTAATATTTGCGCTGTTGCCACATCTTCACAGCTTAATTCTACTAACCCTCAACCATTTCAAAATTTTAATTTTTTCTACGACTTTCCTTCTATAAATAGGTGTTAATATACGAGGGTAGTTCAATAAGTCCTTAGAATGAAGTATAAAAACAATTTTTTTTGGGTAAATTTTTTTAAATTTTTCAACATAATCTCCTTAGAGCTCTATACACTTGGTCAATCGCTTTTCAAGTTTTTTTAATCCTTCAGAAAAGTGCGTTTTCGGAAGTTCCTCGAAAT
>NC_046658.1:37271793-37274931 GCF_010883055.1 Belonocnema kinseyi
ATTATCAAATAAAAGAGTATCTTTAAATAAGTAAAGGGAAAAGTAAAAGGATTATAACCTTTTTCTTTTCTAAAATAAGGGGTGAGGTGTGATGATCGCGTATCCCGCGCTTATCTAGTTATGGGATCATGTAGAACTCAACCCTTTTTGCATGGTAAAGAAGAACACCGCCTTACCATAAAGGCCTAAGCGCTAAATTTAAAATTATATTTCGCAATTTTTATTATTATTCTCAAAATCTCTTATCTTTCCTTTTGCAAAAACTACACAAGCGTGAGACAAGCCGAGAAACGAACCATAAAGCCTGTTTCTTTTCTCGGGTAAATGAATGCACTTAGAGTAAGTTAGCACATAAGGCTTTACTTAATAGTTCCTATAGATGAGACGGGTTTTTTGGGAAACATTTTTAATTTATATTATATTTTGTCTAAAATGTTCACAAGTATAAAATTTAACCCTCTTAAGAATCTGTCTCTAAGAGATGTCAAAGAAAACTGAAACTGTTTCCCATAATTTTTTAAAAAAGGAACACTAATAAAATAAGAAACTTCTCGGTTCTCTGGTCAGTTCCGCGATAGTTTCACTTAAAAGTCTCATAGTACATTTAAGCCCTTAGTAATTTAAGAACTAATAAAACATATGGCAGAAACGAATTTTCATTCTCTTCTTTCCTTGGTCAGGCAGTTATGGTCAACTAAGTCGTTGCAGCTACTCTAAGTGTCAAGATTCAAGGCGCATAGGAAAATCTAAGAAGGAGATCTCATTTTCACTCTAATTTTTATTGGATTTCTGAAAATTAGAGACCCTCCTTCAAAAGGAGGACCCAGAAAGTTGATATACTTAAAAAATTATCTTCACTAGAAACCCTTGCTCTGGAACCTCGGAGGCTCAAAAAAGGAGACCGATTCTTGATATCAGAGCATAATTAGACTAACTTTTGATTTGAGAAGTCGCTTTTTCTCTTTTCTCTTCTGCGAGTAGCTTTTTATATTTTTAACTCGACATTCATTAATTTGTTTGAACGGATCCACGTTTACCTTTTGAGTCCGGCCGGTAATGCCGCGACATATATAGAGGACGCGATACCCGGGTTGTGACAAGTTAGAGCATTTTTAAAATGAGTTACCACCAGAGTTACAATTACTGGATTTACCATAAACATAAATGGTGCACTGGATATTTATTTATCAATCGAATATTAAATGTTTATTATACCATTATCTAATGATTCGCAATTATTAGAATAATTGTATAATGAAAACTAATTATTTATTTTTAAAATTAAAATTCAAAATATTATATTGTTACATAGGTATTTATATTCTATAAATCATAAATTATTACTTGTAATTTTAATACAAATTCGGCAAAAGTTTATGTTCACCTCATTTTTTAATGACTAATAAATTCTCTTTATTTTAATTATGAAAGAGCAGAAAAAAATTTCTCTTTACAAACCCGGTGGGCACAACATTTGGCGACGTCTTTAAGACATCGTTACGACATCTTCATGACAACTTTACGATATCCTATGTAAATGTCGTTAAAATGTCTTTACGATATCGTAAAAACGTCGTATGATCTGACGATGTCTTTACGATATCGCAAAGACATCGTAACGGCACAGACATAGGAAGTCGTAAAATTGTCGTAAAAATGTCGTAAAGATGTCGTGAAGATGTCGTAAAGACATCGCCAAATTTTGTGCCCACTGGGAAATTGAATGCTCTCAAAATTCAAAATTCTGTATGAAATCGAGCAGAGGATAACACCAATTTGTCCATTTTTTAAGTAGATATTGCAAAAATAGTGTAAATTTCTAATATTTCCTTAAACTTTATGTAATGTCCGAAGTAATCAACATATTTTGTAATGTTAGTACACTCATTTTTAAGCTATTTCTCCAGATTATCGTAGCAGCTTACGAGCATAAATCTATTTAAAAAATCCTATTAGAATGCATAAGAGTTTAAATGAGTAATAAAGCTGTTGGAAACAGTTGAAATATATTATTTGCCGTCAAATCAGAATAAAAATTAAATATATATTTCAGGAAGAATTTTTATGGTTCATATATTTACAAAAATACTTTTCTTATTACAAAGAATATAGAAATTCTTTCAACTCCTTTGTTAAAACCTTAAGTTCGTGCACTGTGATACAAAAAATGTTCAGATTTATGTCGAACAGCTGTTGCACTACTGTGGACGAATAGCTTTAAAATTAACCCTCGCAAATTAAAAAATTTCGATGATTTTGGATATTATCTCAAATTTAGGAAAACATTAGAAATTTACTTTATTTTTGCAATATATACCCAGAAAATAGACAAATTTACTTCATCATGTGTTCTTTTTATTAAGAATATTGAGAGCCTTTTTAGTTTTAATACTAGATCTATTTTTTCATTGATGAGGCGTGTTTTCTCTAGGGCAGGAGGGGATGAGATGGCTGATATTAAAATATTTGCAATTCCAAGTTTTTCTTTTACTCTTTTCAATAAAATTCTTGTTGTAATCCAAAACAAAACTGAGTGAAAATAATTCACCTAAAACAAAAATACTATTTTAAAAATAATTTTTGTTGAGGATGACTCATTATTTGTTCATAATTAAAAAGGCGAAGCTAAGTTGAAGATTGTAGAAAAAACCACAATTTTCTGGCATTTATCTAAGAAAATATAGTTCCAAAAAGTATTAAAATTTTAAACAACTTTTGTGTTAACTTTAATTAATTATCACCTTTCTGCGTGAAAAAGGGAGAGAAAAATCGAAATGGCCGAGAAAACTGCAACTATCAGGCATTGATATTTATAAAGATAGTCACAGACAATAAAAATTTGCTTCAAACAATTATTTTTGCTAAATCTAATTAATTATTAAGTCACGCCTAATGAAAAATAGACTAACAGTTAAAAATTGCAGATGAAGCCGCAACATTGTACCTATTCGCAGCTGAGATAAGTAAAATCTTCTGAAACTTTTTTTTTAACTGAGACGCGATAGAAGGACACAATACAGAGGTTCTGTGAAAACCTTGGAATACGAGGGTAGTTCAATAAGTCCTTAGAATGACCAACAGATGGCGCGCGAATCGCTCCAAATCATCTGTTTTCAGTCAGCACCACTCCCGACTAGA
>NC_046658.1:37275031-37290732 GCF_010883055.1 Belonocnema kinseyi
GAAAAGTGCGATAGCTCCGGGTGTTTCTCGCACCACAGAGCATGCAGCCATGCCATGTAACCCCGTTCACGGGCCACACTCGCATCGTAGCAGTCTAGCAAGCCTCGTATATCAAGCAAGCCTCGTATATCTTAAGTAATAGATTATCTAGCAATTAGTTATAGGTAATTGCCACTTCACCAGTTTCAAATTTAGTCGGAATCCTCGGATTTCCGCCAAAAGGAAGTTTATGAGGGGTGAATTTAGTTTCAGAGTGAACGGAGGAGCTAAAAGAAAACATGGCGAATTTCAACCATTTATCCTAATTTTTATTTTCGCAATAATGGCGTGAATACAGTGATCCCAGATCTGAAACGAGATGTGGTCCAATACTATGACAGGGCTATGTCCGTGTGAATATAGTAGCAGACGGTATAAATGAGTGGGTTGCGCGTGCAACCCATTTCTCCTCTTCTGAATTTGAAAACTCGAAGGTGCACGGTTGCCGATCGGAACACTTCGGCGGTTCTATTTATACCTCTATCCGCTTTGAAATAAAACCAAGAGATTAGGATTTTAATATTTCCAGATTTCGATGCTGGCGATTCTCATGATTTGAATACTTCGCGCCCCTCTTTATATGCGCATATTTTGAGGTTGCATTATTTCAAGCATAAAATATAAATGATATAAATATTAATACTATTATATATATAAAAATATATACGTATATTATTAATTATAATATCATAATTATGTTAAATTATGATAGCCTTATTTATATCTTGATCTGCATTTGAAGGAAATTAAAGAAATTGGCGATTTTAAGGGCATGTGATACCTAGAAAATTGTTGATTTTACCAGTTATAGGTTCCTCTGGCTTTTTTTCTAGAATAATAAATATTTTGTCTTAAAAATTTGGGAAGTGATAACGAACATCCTAACGGACGTCCCCACACACTTTTTTTGTGGGTTAATTCAAAAAAGTTTTAATTTAGCAAAATGTGATTAATTTGCATAGCGTTTAGGAATTAGTATTGATTTTTCAGTGTTAGATTCTCCCGGCTTTTTTCCTAGGATGGGGAATATTTTGTCTTGAAAATCTGGGAAATGATAGCGAACATACTAACGGACATCCCCGCATACTTTTTTGTGTTCTTTTTATAAAAACATTTTTGATACTGCTAACAACGTGCGTGTATATTTCGAGGTTATGTGTGTTACAATCCAATCCAGCGTTACTTCCAAACTTCAAAATATATTTTGTGCCAAAAACTTTGGACTTGCAAATAAACATAGTAAATAATCTCCCGGAAATAACCTTGTTTGCAGGCAATTGAAAAAGTTTATTTCATAAATAATTTCCAAATTATCGGAAAGGCAGAGATGAAAAACGACGTAACCCGAAAATAATGCATAACATTTTTATTTAGCACAATAGTTTTTTTTGTTATTATCCCTCAAAAAAGAGTCCGGGGACGCCCGTTGTGATATTTTATAGCTTCTCCGAATTCAGTTTTTTAAAATTTTCATTTTTGTGGAAAAAAGCCGGGGAACTGTACCCGATTGACCACACGACGATGTATCACATGCCCTTAATGATATTTGAATATTTCGCACAATTCAAAAAAATATATATATGCAATATCAGAATATTAATACAGTGATTAATATTTTGTTCTAAATTATATTGTGTTCATTATATTGTGTATATTATTGCACATGATGAAAATAAATTATATATTTAAGTATGTGATATTATAGTTATATATAGAATAGAATAGAATTTATTGTCTTAATTGTATACTTTTACAAGTTTTTACTATATTTTTTTGCTCTCTTAAATTTTTAAATAAAACGAAGCTACATATTTTCTCCCTTAGAATTTTTACCTGAACAGATAATAATTAAAATCACTAAATCATTACATCACAGAAAAAACTAAGAATAAAATTTGTTGCAGACAATTTTTTTGAGCGATAAAGTTTTGTTTAGCCAACTTCGCGTCTTTCGAAAAACATGCATTTGATATGGAAAAACAAAAGAAAGTTTAACCGATATTTGTGTAAAGTTTATCCTGTGAAGTTAATTTTTGTTGCAGAGAATTTTTTGTCGGAAATCGATGTAAAGTTTATCTTCTGTTCCTTCTATGATATTTCTGTGTCAATATTACAGTTCCTCTTGTCCTTAGGCCATATTTCTCCTCTATATCACTATTTTATTCGATATTATAATTATATTAATATTAATATTAATTAGCTGTAAATGATTTTGCTGGGGGTTTTCAGCATTTGATTCATCTATTAAACCAAAAAAGTTTAAACAGCCTCCGGACTTTAGAAATTATAAAATTTGTGTATGAGAATCATTTGGAATTAAACAATTACAAACTATAGCTTCCTAGAATTTGGTTATATATATATTATAAAAATTATTGTGCCTGTTAATACTTATAATTTGTAATTGTTTTATTTTTAATGATTCTCATAAATAATTTTCTAATTTTTAAAGGCTATTTCAATTTTTTCGGTTAAATAGATGAATTCAACTTCCAACGCTTAAAACTCTAGCACAATTATTTACAGCTAATTAATATTAATATTACTATCTTTCATGTCCTAACTCAAAATTTTAATTATTTTTTAGAATTCTTTGTCCCAGATCAGAATTATAATTTTTTCAAAAAATCTCTAATCCAATTCAGAAATACATAGAATTGCTTTAAAAAATTTCCTGTTCCAATTCAAAATTTAGGGTGAAATTAGAAAATTCAGACTTTTAAATCTGATAACGATTTATTTGAGGTGGAAATCTTTTGAATCTTAAACTTTTAAAACTGAAGCATGACAAATTTTTAATTCAGAAATATTTCATTTAAAAGCTCAATAATTCATACGTATAAAATAACAACTTTTAACAGCTTTTAATTTTACAATTTATTGATCAAATTGTGTTAAAATACGAAATTACCAATTTTAAATTTTTATGACTTTAACATTTTAGAGATTTCTGGTTAAAAAATATAAATAACGCTATTATTTTTATTTTAAGTTGTTCCAAATGAATATTTTTGCATTGTTATGTATAGATCAAAATTTGAGTTTACCAATTGAAAAAGTTAGAAATGAACTTACTATCAAAATAATTGAATTTTCTTGTCGCTTTATATTATTAATTTTTACATTTTTATTTATAAATCCAACTCAAAAGTTTTATTGACGAATTGACAATCTTGAAAATCGAACTGCCTAACAAAACATTTTAATTTTCAACTGAAAAAAATAATAGCTTTGGTTTATATTTTTTAACCAGAAGTCTGATCTATTCCGTTTAAAAAAAAGTTTACACTGTATTGTAAAAAATCCTCTTTTTGGCTTTGAAAGTCAACAATTTAAAAAAAATCCTTATTGACTGAAAACTCAACTCTCGAGTAAACATGATATATTTTTGGATGAGCACAGCAGTTTTTAATTAAAAATTTAAACTTTTTTTGTTGAAGATTCATCATTCTAGTTGAAAATGTAACTATTTGTTTGAAAATGAAAGTTTTTTTTTAATTAATTTTTTCGGGCTTAAAATTCAATTGTTTTGTAGCAAATTTTTCTTTTTGGTTGGAAAATTCATCTGATTTGGGAGAAATTTAATCTTTTATGTATAAAAACTTAACTATCTGACTGAAAATCTATTTGTGTTGATTGAGAATTTATTAATTTTTCTATAAAATTTGTCTTTTTTTGTTGGAATAATTTTTTTTCGTTTTAGAATACACAATTTTTTAGTTAAAATTTTAACTACTTGACTAAAATTTAAACTTATTTGTAAAAAGCCCAGTTTTTGTTTGAAGATTATTGATTTCAGTTAAAAAATTCATCTTTCTGGTTGAATATGTAACTATTTTGTTGCAAATTTGTTTTTCTCTTTTTTTTAGTTGAAAATTCAATTATTTTGATAGTAAGTTAATTTCGTACAATTTCAATTAGTAAACACAAATTTTTATCTATAAATAACAATGCAAAAATATTAATCTGAAACAACTTAAAATAAAAATAATTTTACTTTCATTTAAAAAAGTTTTTAGTTAAAAAAATTGTTTAATCGTTCAATTTTTAATGTTACAAACTGAAATTTTCTTGAAGTATTATCATTTTGAACCTTAAAAATAATAACCTAATTTATATTTTTTAACCAGAAATCTCTAAAATGTTTAAGTCATAAAAACTTAAAATCGGTAATTTCGTATTTTAACATAATTTGATAAAAAAAATGGTAAAATTAAAAGGTGTTAAAAGTTTGTATTTTATACGTATGAATTATTGAGCGTTTGAATGAAATATTGCTGAATTAAAAATTTGTCAAGCTTTAATTTTAAAATTCCAAAGATTTCCACCTCAAATAAATGATTTTCAGATTTACAAGTTTGAATTTTCTAATTTCACCACGAATTTTGAATTGGAACAGGAAATTTTCAAATTAATTGTATGTATTTCTGAACTGTATTAGAGATTTTTTTGAAAAAACTATAATTAAGGTCTCTTACGGCCAGTGGCAAAATTATATTTTAATTTCAATTTTATACATTCTTGTGCATTTTTAAATAAGTATTTATTTTAAATTATAGAAATTCGAAAGAATATATTATCCACTCTTTAATTATTTAAACAAATCTAATTTGTTTAAAAAATTCTTTGGCCAAAAATATTTTAAAACCGCATTTTATGAATTAAACTTAATATTCTATTATTATGAGGAATAGTAAATTCGACTTAAAGCTTTATGGAAATGTTTATACAATTAATTTTTTTCCTTCCACATTTCTTTCAAATTAAGCATGGAATGCTTAAGAATAAAAATTGTTTAAACATTGACACGGCGTTTTCAACTGAATTTACTACTAGAAATAATTTAATATTATGTTTAATTCAGAATTTTTAACTCAATAGTTATTAATAGATGTCAGTGTAATTCAACCGATTTCAACAATTTTCAATTTCAGAAACAAATCTCGAAGATTTGAAGACGATTTTAGGGGTAATTTAAGTTAGTTTGAAAGATATTTTCAAATTTTAAAATAGATAAAAAACATTTTAATACTTTTAAAGATTTCTGAAAATTCATAAAATATTTACATTTTTTCCCAAGGTTTGAACGGTCTTAAAAACCTTTTAAACAGGTTAAAATTTTTTCTAAAATTATGTCATCTCTTTTTAAATAAACGAATTTTATTTAAAATTGTCTAGATTCTTGTTTTACATGTCTAAAATATTACGAAATCTTTTCGGCTAATGAAAAAACGTAACCTTATGGATTAATGCAGCTACAAGCAGCTATAATTTAAAAAATGTGGTGAAGTTTGAATTTGTCATGATGTGCACAATGCTTTTCAATATACCAAACGAAGTAAATGTTTCATCAAAATTACTTCAAGCAGAAAATATAGATTTAAGTCGTGCACTTAAATCTCAAACAATGCAAGGAAACATTCGAAAAAGTACAGGCTTGAGTGCGAAAAGTGTAAGGAAGAAGCTACACAAATATCTCATTAATGGGGTATTAAACCAGTCTTTGTAGAAAAACGGCAATCAAAGCGTAAGAAGCATTTTGATATGAGTAAAGAATTTTTTTTAATCAACGTCGTTAATATCAACTTAAGGTGTCTAGGTCTAATTAGACACTGCGAATACATAGTTTACAGAGAAATTACAGATTCGATATCATGAGAATTTCACAAAAGAATTCCCCTTAGAAGTCATCAATTTTATCCCATTTTTAAATAGTAACGGGTTCAATGAGACCTCAGCAGTAAAAGATGTTTTCCACACTTTACTCATTAAATACAGCTTCATGAAAAGCAATTTTTCAGCAGTAATCCCTTAAGAATTTATTTAACTCTGCATTATACAGTATAGCAACTTGCGAAAGGACGTTCAGCTAATTATAAAATCCTATTAACGGAATAGAATAAAACAAAGTCGATTCTGAAATATATCTCTACTGACAATCGAACCTGATGATGTAAAATAATTGAATATCGAAATTGTTATTAATAATTTTGTCAAAATGAAAGCGAGACGAATTGCAACATAGCAACGTGCAGATAATTTTGTTAACGGTGCAATATTAATTTTTATGTCAGAACTATGTATAATTTATGTTATAAATTGTCTAAAATAAAATATAATTTGCAATATATTATTGAAAAAAGCTATGTGAAATATTATATATTAACGGTTGTAGTTACGCCACTGCTGTGAACTGAATATATCTTAATATTTAAACATAAAAAATATGAATTTTAAACAAAATAAATTATTTTGAAACCAAATTCTAGAATTCTTAAGGAAGAAGATTATTTCTAATCAGGGCAAACTGTTCCTATTGGGATTCTACGTGAAATTTGCCATTAGAATGTTATGGAGTAATTGCAATATTTCTTTTTGCAGCATTACAAATTTTTAAAAATGTTGAAACTCCTGCTAAAGGCGACTTCAAGCGCATTCATAGTCAGCCTATGTTAATGAAATGTATTGTATTTTTTAAAATCTTTTAACGCTGCAAAAACAATTATCGCAATTATTCCATGGCCCTCTCACAGAAAATTTAACGTCGAATCTGAATTGCAATAAATTAAAGGTTCATCTAATTTTTTTTTGCGTTTATGTTGCAAGATACGAAAGGGATACTATAAGCACTTTTCCTCACCTTTGTTCGTGGGTCCTGATTTCCTTCCAGTATTTCGTTTCTTCTTAGATTGACCTGATTTTCCGGATTCTTCTCCACGCAGCTTATCAGGTTTTTCTTCGGGTTTTCCTTTAGGTTGTTTCCTCACAGTATTGGTCCCTTCTAATTAAGTGAGGTCGTCCAGAAATTCGTTCCCTGAACCGTGTCTACCTGCACTTAACTGCAAGTACAAATCCCTAGACCACAAATCATATAGGATTTGCTTTTTGGTCTCCATAAAGTCTAAATTCAATTTTCTGCATAGGTACATTTTATCTACGACATATGTCATGGTATCTTCATTTGTTTGCTATTTCCTGCCTGAGAGCATTTTCCAAATTTCGTGAGTTGAATGGTTGCGAATAAAAATTGTTCGAAACCTTCTTTTTAAATCGTCCCACGACTTAATTAAGTGACGTTCCGCCGACCACCACTCACGAGCCGTGTCCAATAGACCTTTGAATACTGCCTTCAGGATTTTCGCTGATTCCCATTCAAATAATTTGGCCATATCCTCGATGTCCTCAAGCCAAATCTCCGCCGCTCGTGGATTTCCTTTCTCATTAACTTCCTTAACTTACGAAACTGTAGGTTGTATAAAACGATGTCCACCCTCAGGCTGCGATTTTGGCGCCTCCGCATTAGCACCCACTAACGTCCTTAACAATGAAGGATTTTCCAACAGTAATTCCAGACTGTCAATCATTAATTCAGTCAGAAGGCCATTGGCAGTTTTAACCGAACCACCGCACCTTTCGGCCTTTGCTCGATCGTTCTGTCAGAATTTATTAGCGCGAAATTGACGATCTGCTCTGTCTCCGTTCTCCGAAAAATGGTAAAATACGTCAAGTCGATTGCTAGGATCAAGTCGATTTACACTAAACGTTTGATATTCACGACTTCGACATTCGGAATAATCGCGTGTGTTTACATTTGGATCCATATCGACATAATAATACACATTTTACGCACCGCCTTCATTTCCGCATACACGATACCATATTCTCGATTTTCGTTTGGTATCACACGGCCTGTCATTCGGTAAAATTGAGGACGTATGCGCGGATACGGCGTCGATTGGCCGCGAAACCTGTTCGAAGACTGATATTGATTATGATTTTCAAGCCTGCCACCGGAATATTTGGTTCAGACCCGCGATTAGTTGGATATCGTTGTACATTGTACGATCCCGGTTCGCTAGATTCTCCGGTTCGTGACCGTGTTTTAAGGTATAATTGATTCGCGGTCTGATATTGGCTTAGGTCAGCTGGCGAGTCACGTTCCAAATTATAGAAATCTGCTAGCCAGTTACTACCCACGAAGCAAGAAGCGACTGGCCGCGTTTTAAACGTATTTCAAGTTGTATGAAATACGTATCTTAAAGAGAAATGGCAGATTGCTGACGATAGGTTAGAGGTACCAGTGAATCGGAGAAGTGATTATTTTACGATTCACCAAGAAATATTTCGTTATCGATTAAAAAACAGCGCTTAATCGTAATAATACTATTGGGATCCTCTGCGCTTCAATACGCCATCTATTTTTCAATGCGGCCAGAATGTGAACTTGCGAAACCAGATAGGATTTTGAAGATGCATTTTCATTGGAGCTTAAGAACTATTTTTTTAATTATTTCACATAGTTTGAATAACTAAGTGGATGAAAACAATTAAGATTTATTGGAAACTAAGTGTTACATATATGTATAATTTTCATCGTATATAGCGGAAAATGACGATTTATGTAAAAACTGTTTTTGTCAAAAAAATCATTGTTTTAGAATATTATGTGTTTAAACAAATTAAAAGATTCAATTAACTTACATTGACATAAAAGTGAACTTCAAATAAATTTTAATTCATTTATGCATGGAATATTTACTATCTAAAAATTATAACCTAAAAGTTAGGTTATAATTCATATTTCATTTCTGATCGTCTATAATTAATATTTTTTTGCATATTTTGAACCATATATTTTGCTATATGCATTAACTAAAGTTCATTTCAGCTTATAGTGTGTTTAATCTTATATGATATAGTAAAATAATTATTTTCTTCACAAAAACAGTTTAAACAGGAAATGTGTTTTTTCACTGAATACGATAAAAATTCAGTATTGAACACTTAATTTCGGAAAAATATTGATTTTTTGTATTTACTTATTGTTCTAAAACTAGTAAAAACAGTGCTAAAATTGGTTTTAAGCCCAATGAAAAATGAAACTTAAACATTTTATCTGGTTTCACAAGTTCGCGACAGTGGACAGTCCCTAAATAATCTGCATTTCTTTCCTATTTTCCTATTCGAATTTACTTGCAGCCACTTCACATTCCCATTCTGTAAAAGGGAATATGCAATTCTCCATTCAGTTTGACATCCTTCAAACTAAATTTCATTGAGAACTTGAAACGATTCATGCGTTCCTTCTCTTAATCGTAAATAACGAATTGAACCTAAATTAGTTTTTTGAGGTTATGTTCTTCAATTTAGAATGTCTTAAAACTATAGAACGAGTACATCTCTGAATGTGGTTTGGCAGATTTAAGTAAGTTCAAATAGCCTACCAATTCAAAGAGTCCCAAAACAATTGAAATGCAACTTTGTCAATCTGGAATTTTAAGATACACATTTCAAAGCGCTCCAGTTCAATCGCTTATTTTTTCCTGGGTACACTCGCGCTCGAATTGTTCACACTGTCTCGCAGGCACCGAAATATATTGCGTTCTCTGTCTATTATTGTTTACTGAAAAAATATGATTACGCGTTTCACGACCCTGATTTGATTCAAAATTATTTTCTACGTATTGCGGCCTGAGTTCTTGACTTAGAGGCGCATTTTCGGCTAGATCACTGTTTCGTCTGTCTCTTCCCCCTCCACCTCTATCCCCAAAACTCACCTTCGCCATATCGTCTATTGCTTAAATTTATAAGGATATCCTCCGAATTTGACGGTACATTCATTACATCATTTAATAATTTACACCACAAGTTACGTTCTATTGTAAGTTGGGAAAACATCTCACTTCTGACTGTAAGAACAATTAATTAATCTAAAAAAAATCAATTTATATGATAAGCTTCTTAGTTCGTCACCACGTGTCCACAGATCACCAAACTTGTCAGGATTTTGCAATAGAGAGTGATTTAAGAAATTTCTCACGCCAGAAATAACTAGTACAGAATTTTACTATATTTTAAAGTTGAAGTTAAATTGGACATTGCATCCTACACCAAATTTTCCTTTACGCCACATCTTCGACCTGAACGAACGCCAAAGATCCTGTTTCATCCCCTGCTCCTCTTCCCTGTTCCCCTCCCTCACTTGAATCATTTCCTGTTATAACGGCTACTTAAGTCACTATTTTTAAAATAACAATAAAATATAAGCTAACACAGTGGTATAAACTAAACTTTTGCTAAACTTAAGATTTAAATTATTGAATTTAAAAAATCATGATGATTTTTGGAATTGTTTAATTTTGGAGGCTTCAAATTTAAATTAGTTTGTCAGTTAGTTAGTTTTCAGCCGGAAAGGGAGCCCTTATGGAGCTCCCCTAGCGCTCAAGCTATAAATCCTATTGTGCCACTTCCTCAACCATCTCTGTCAGTAGTTGACCCCAAACCTCTTGATGCAGCCCATTACGTCAATCACCGACAGCAATATAGCTTCTTCAGATTCCATGATGATCCTCTTTCTTCTTGCTTTTGATTTCTGTCACCAGGGACTCATATGAGAGCCACATTGTTCTTTCTGCAAGTTGGTTCAATGTTTTTTTTGCATTTACAAACCAGTTCTGATGTTGTGTCTGGTTTTCCTACTGTAGTTAGTGTAGGACGGCAAGGACCTCCATCTGAAAGACAGTAACATGTCTCTCAAGCGGGACCACCACTTTCCTCCTCCTCGCACTCTCATAGATTCCTGCTCCTGATAATACGTTTCCCCTGGAGCCATCCGTATACCAGATTTCCCTTTGGAGGAATGGGTTTCTATTTCCTTTCCACGTAACCCTGCTTGGAATGCAGACGCGAAAACCACTGGTAAATTCAAAGCGTTTTGTTATTCTGTCCTGCATCATCTCAAGAATCGGCAGTCAGCTGATGTCATTCGGGAGCCTAGTGTGTCCAGTCGCCCGAGTTCATCTGTTCATTATCGCTAGGCGGCCCATCCTGTATGCCGCATTTGTAGTTATCGCGAAGTGTAGGGGTTCTTCAAAGAACATGAAATGCATCGCCGCTGTGGGCGCAGGACTCATTACTCCCGCGAAACCAATGAACGCTAGCGTTTGTAGTCGGCGCAGCCTGTCCTGCATCGTTTTACCACAAGTTCTGTCCGTGGCCACCAGACCTATGGTACATTGGGCGAATTTCCTACATTGGGCCTCCAGGTGCTTTACTCAGTTCAGTTTGCTACTGAGGACTACTCTTAGATACTTAACCGAGTCTGAAAACGTCAGCCTTCTACCACAAAAAATAGGAGCATCAACTTTCGGCATCTTGTAATTTCTCGTGAAAATGAACATGCTGGTTTTTTCCGGATTTATCGAGAGCCCTGAGCTGACACACCAGAGCTCTATAAGAAGGGTGACAGAACATCTCCCTGTGGGCACCCCCGTGGTGCTACTCCTTCAACTAGGCCTTCACCCCATCTAGTTTCGAGTCTTCTTCGGCGTAGCATGCTGCCTATCCAGCTAAGCAGCTGGTTTGGCACGCCACACTTCAAAGCCTCCTGACAGATGATTTCTGGAGGAGTATTACTGAAGGTACCCTCTATATGCAAGAGCATTCCCACAGCATACCCCTTTTGTTCCAACTGCTGCTCCAATGTTTTTACAATGGCATGTAGTGCCGTTCCTACTGAGCAGCCTGTCTGAAAATCATGCTGCCCTCTGCGCAGCGGTGAGGCCAAAAGTACCTCATCCCTGATATATCTCTCGGCCAGCCTCTCCAACATTTTTAGAATAAAAGATGTTAGGCTGATCGATCTAAAATATTTTGCAGCAGTTTAGCCCTCCTTGCCGGGATTGGGAATAAAGGCCACTCTACCGACCGTCCATGCCGATGGAACATGTTTTAAAGCGATGTTTTCCCTAAATAACATCGTCAGTTGAGGGATGATAAATTCCAGGCCTTTTTGTAAAAGTGCTGGGTAAATACCATCCGCTCCTGGTGATTTAAAGAAGCTGAAGGACCCTGCGCCCCATTCTCTCTTCTTGCTGTCTACGACATTTGAGGCAAAATTCCAATCAGCCCACCTCAACTCTTGGCCCCAGTCTTTAGTGTTGCTTCTTCATCTTCGGCAAACTCGCAATTTTCGAGCCTTATTAGCCGGAGGTAAGCTTCCGCGTTTTTCGCTAGGATCTTGTAGTGCCTCGCTGTTTCCAGATTATCTTTCGATTCCTCAAAGAACCCCCTCCAGTCTTCCTGCTTGTACTTGCTTATATCTTTATTGTATTCACACTGGGCCGTCTTCTAGATGTCCCAGTCTGAAGGCAACTTGGTTCTATTTGTTATTAATTGTGCTTTCAGGGCATTTCCTTTCATAAGATGTAGTCAGAGCTGTTCGCAGAAAATCCGCGGCCTGCTTTAAGTCATCAATGCTGCCATAGTTCTTGAGAAATTCTACTAGCCTTTACCTGAGTTTCTTTTTATATGAGCCCGAACGCGTATTTCTAGGGTTTCCGATTTTTTAAACCATTGGTTTTCCTAGGCTTAACTGAAACAAGATATAATTGTGGTCCGAAAGAGACTCCTCATCAGAGATTCTCCAGTCCACTACCCTGCTCCTCAGCCGCTCCGAGCATGGTCAGATCGAGAACCTCACTCCTGTTTTCATTCTGGAATGTGGGAGTAGCACCTCGATTCAGAAGCTCCATGTCAGTGCCGATTAAGTATTCGATTAAATCTCTTCCTCTGTCATTGATATTTGTGCTCCCCCACACCGTACAGTGAGCGTTCGCATCAAAACGCAACAGCAGAAGAATCCTATTCTCCTCGCAGTGCTGAATTAAAATCTCCACTTTTCTGGGAGGTAGGGATACATCCGCATCACCAGTGAAATAAGCCGAGGCAATTAAACCCTCTAGTCTTTCCCTGCTTCCGCTTATGAGCCTCACCTTAATAACAGTGAGATCGCTGGAGCAGAGCTTAGGCACCAAAATCGCATACATACTCTTGACAGTTATGCATTGCCTTGGCGTTGTTTCGAGAGGCCCCTTATGAATGGTGCCACACCTTGACAAGCCGCTAATCCTTTCCCTGTATACCCAGGGTTCTTGGATTAGGGCGAGTCCTGTCTGCATCACTGACATGCGTCTTGCTAGAACTGCTGAGGTGCCTTGTTGTGGTGAAAATTAATCAGCATCATGGAGATTCCCGTCACAGCCATTGAAAGGAAGCCGGGGCATCCCCGAACGCTTCTGGTCTCCCTAAGGCTCCCAGTTGGATCACCCTGAAGGTAACCCTACCTGCCCCAAAATAGGGTAGTCCGACTACCAGAATCCAGTTACTCCCCTTCTGTCTGGATCCCTGCCCGTGGAATCCGACGGAACCTTCCACGAATCTGCCTTCAGAGTCGGTTTCTGGAAGCTCAGGCGCTCCAGACCGATCGTTGGACTCTCGGATTTTCCGTGAATCAAAACGGTCGCTCTTCGGTACCTTTACCGACATTCAATCCCCCCTGAACTCAAGTTTAGTCCCTCTTTGCGCCTAAACGTAGGAGTCCTCTCTGCTAACCAGTCTTTTGACCAGACATACGCAGCCTTAAACACGATGGCCCTCGACCTGTTGAGATTGTCGTTGAAGCATTGACAGCTAGACAGATTTCAGTATAATTCGACGCAACAACAACAAGTAAGGGCTTGTGTATCCAGAGCCTTCTGCCGTTTCAACTCAAAATTCGAGTGGTTTCTCTGGAGTTTTTTTTCCTCTTGCACATAAGATGAGCCTGAGGATTTGCTCCAGGTGCTGATCCAGCAGGTTTGTTGTCTTGGTCGCTACTTGAGACACGCGCATTGCGCGCTTTCTTCTTCTGAGCGCCGCTACGGTTCTTCTTCCTCATAGAGAGCACCGTTAGCTGCTCTTGTATCGTGGCGTCAGGATTGTCGCCAGCCTCATGGTTTGGCACCGCTTCCAATGATTGCCCTCTACGGAGCCTTCCGCTTTCTGCGGTGGGTTGTAGGAGGGTCCCGAAAGGACTTTCTGACATAAAAGTCCCACGAAAAGTTAGGGAAATAGAAAATACCCCCTGCAGAGCCCCGCATGCAGGGGGAGGTCTAAATACTATGGGATTCGATTTGGTGTCCCAAGGTCACCTTTAAGATACCTCCTTCATGATCCCCGCCTGTCCGCCTCTACTGAGGGGGGCAGGACGGGTTGCTCAAGGATCTGTTGACCCTGGCGCCATGCAGCACTTGACACGGCTATCACATCTTGGCTTCGGAAGCATGAGAACTTGCGCTCTCGACATTCCACGGGGTTTTGCCAGCACCCCCTGGAAGGTCCGCTTCTTAGTTTACATCCCGCCACTGGAGTCCGTCAGATCCCCAGAGTAGCTACACCTCTCGAAGCAGCTCATTTGGTTCACCTATTCCCGACTATAGTCCGGTGAGACCTGTAAGCCCTTTCACTAACTACAAGGTAGCGCGATTCCTAGGGAGAAAAGTTTAAATTAGTTAATTTTCAAAGCTTCTAATCAAGAAGCATATAATTTTTAAAGTGTTTGTAATAAGTCAATACCTTTAAAGGTTTATAATATTTCTGGCAATATTTAAAATTCTGCAATTTTGAACGGTAAAAATGACAGTAATTTTTTTTCCAACAGAAATTAATTTTTTTTAGTAAAAAAAACCTATCAAATAGTTTTGAATGTCACTTAACATCACATAAGATAATACTTATCAATAATACGAACAATTATCATCTTTAAAATTTCTGCAATGTTAATTTGAAATCATTGTCAGATTTCGTAATAAATTATTTAAAATTTCATATTAAAAGACTTGAAAGATAGTTTGTTTTTGTTCGAGGCGGAGCGAAAAATAATACAAAAGGTTAACCAGGCCGTCAGGTATCCGACATTACCCTGAACCCTACTGTAAATTCCTATATAGGGTTCTATAAACGATCCTATAAGGTGTGCTTGTAAGCATCTACATAGGATCCTATATAAGGTCCTACATGGGTGCTTCCTTCTAGGAGCCTACTACTATAGGTAGTACCTATAGAATTTGGCACAGGATCCTACATACTTTCTTATATGGGGCATTATTTCTCAAGTGACCCCACCTAAAAATTTTAGGTTTTCAGAGAGGATTTGTATTGGGTAAATTTATTTGCTTATTTGATACGATGCCCTATACAAAATTTTAGGCACATAGAACAATTAGTTTACGCATGCGCGAAGGTCCAATTTTGAACTACAGCTCGCGCACCGTAGGCTTTTAATGCCTGTAACTATTATCTATTATAGGCAAATTACGTTTATATTAGGTCGTTGGTTTTGTATTTTTACCTACTTTTCGATAAATATAAAAAAAATTTCAAATTCAAAATTTGACAAAAATTTTCCAATATCGACAATAAAATAATTTTTTTTCAACTTTGGACCATTTTTCTTTTTCTATGAATTGGCTTAATATGAACTTTATTTTATGTGCTAAAATCCAAACAAAGGGAATTATGGACCGAGGCTTGGTTTTCGAGTTGCAGAACAAAACCTGAATAGAGGCATCCTCATAGCGCGAATTCTCGTATTCGGAAAAATCCATAGAAAATCCAGTTCTTCTAGCAACGATTTGGCCTTCGTTGCTTGGAAGAAAAGCATGATATTGTTTTGTGCCGGGAATCCAAGCGCAGATCCAGAGAAGGGCTTCGTAGAGAGGGGGGGGCACAAAATTACCCTATCCCCTCCACTCTCAAGGGGGAGGTTAATAATAATTTTTAAGTTATTATTTGCCCGGTTCAAATCCGGTCTGAGGCAGACCGGATGGTTACAGTCTGTAAAG
>NC_046658.1:37290832-37292134 GCF_010883055.1 Belonocnema kinseyi
ATACTTTGTTCCTTGCCGACAGTTCGGAAGACCAAATCTGTCGGATGAGACGTTTGTATCTGCTTCGGAGAGTATCCTTTATAGATGTCACATCCTGAATGCAGTTCTGTGGCACGCCCAGGTATGTATAAGTCTCTCCAGCGCAAAGGTGTCGTATGGCGCTTCTATCAACGAGCTCAGGATCTTCAGGGACGCCATCAAGTTTTCTTCGCTTCAAATAAACCTTGGCGCATTTGTCTAACACAAATTCCATTCCAATTTCCTTAGTATATCGTTCGACAATCCCCAGAGCTAGATGCAGCTGCTCTCTGTTTTTAGCATAGATCTTAAGATCGACCATGTAAAATACGTGAGTGACCTTGTACTTTCGATCTGCAGGTTTGCCGCACAAGTACCCGTCGGAATGGCGCAGTGCTAGACATAGTGACAATAATGTAAGGCAAAAGAGGAGTGGGCTCATGGTGTCGCCCTGAAAGACACCTCTCTGAAACGTGACCTTGTTAGTTGTCACACGATTTTTGCCAGGTGAGATAGAAAATCTGGTTTTCCAAAGCGGTATCAATCTCTCTATGCACCAAACTATTTGCGGATGAACCTTTAAGATTTCCAAAAGACAGATGATAAGTCTATGGGACGTAGAATCGAAAGCTTTCCAATAATCAATCGAGGCCATCGATAGGTCACGCTGGTAGAATGCTGCATCTTTGCAGACACATCTATCGATGAGCAGGTTCTCCCGATATCCGGCTACGTCTTTCTTTGAGCCTCGTTGTTCGTACATTTCTTGCCAAACAGGTTCAATTGCCCGAACAATCCTATCATTTAGGATAGCTGTAAATATCTTATAAAGCGTGTTCAGACAAGTTATTGGCCTGCAGTTCTTCGGGTCAGCTAAGTTGCCTATTTTCGGCAGGAGTATTGTGCCCCCTTCCACCAACCACTCTGGAATTGGCTCTTCCGACTTCAAATATGAGGTGAAAATATGGGCCAAATGCTGATGGGTTGAAGAAAACTTCTTCCACCAGAAGGTTTTGATACAATCTGGTCCCGGTGCGGAATAGTTCTTCATCCCTCTTAATACTTTTTTCACCTCCTCGGTAGTGATGGGTGGGCATTCTTTATCAGGTGTTATGAGGGCAACACATAACTCCTTGAAGCTTATTTTTTGAGTCTTCGTCCAGTCTATGCTGAACTTCGTATTCTTCTCTCCAAAATACTTCGACCTCCTCTGGTTTGGGTGGGTGTTCGACAGTAACTGGAGGGTCTTGGAAGAGTCGAGATGGGTCAGAGAGAAACTGTTGA
>NC_046658.1:37292234-37300246 GCF_010883055.1 Belonocnema kinseyi
TTTACTATGTAGTCATAGGGAATATAATTATATAAACTCTAGCATACCATGCAACCCGTTGGAATTAGTGTAATGCAAAAAGGTACTGTATAGGAGATTTTAATTCGGTTTCCAAATCTCTGCGCTGGAGATCTTGCTCCGATTGCTCAAAGGTTTCGAGACTCAGAAGACGTGCGCAAAATATACGTATAACCAAATTCTGAAAAAGGTTATGTTCCCCAAGATTCACCGCGCATTTCAAAAAAATTATTAGTTACGAATTAAAAAAAATGTAATACAACATTAAAATTGTTCATAAATACATTCAGGACGTGCATTAAGTACTTTCTTACAAATTGGATTTGCTTTTCACTAATGTAACGGTACGTGAGTGATATTTGACGTCTGAAAAGTGTCAAAATCGTTTTATACTTCGATCTTAATTAATGAAATAAAGTGAATATCTGCAGGTTGTACGTAATTAATTGGTGATAAAATCTGTTGTTTTACTTATTGAATAAAATATGGGAATCAAACGTTTTTGAATAACTGAAACGTAAATTGCAATCCGTATGATTATAAAAATGGTAACGATGAATCTGAAATTGAAATGATGAGAGGTAAGAAGCGGCGAATTATTCTTATAAGCTGGATCTTCAGCGACCTGGGAAATTTCGTCTCCGCTACTATAGTAGTAGTAGTAGTTTATTTGTCTTAGAACCTATAGGTCCATACAAAGGAGTTACACAAAGATAATACAAAATTTTTATCTATAATCTCTTCGTTCAAGTACCTTTTCTATAAATAGGAAAATCCTTTTCGCAATATCTTTTTGGGTTCTGCCAAGGGGCCTCGTCCATTCATCTCTTATTCTAGCCAAATCTTCGCTTTTACAAATATATAGTTTGCGTATTTCGTCGTAGTCGGGACATTCAACCAATATATGATATCCATTCTCCAGAGCTTGCAATTCACAACCGCTGCACCTTTCTGCACCATCTATTCTATACGTTTTTTCCTTTAATTGAAATTTTTGTTTGATAATTATTTAAGAATCTGATTTGTGCCATAATTCTAAGATAGCTAATTGGGATTTTTGATGAGAGATATTTTTGAGTACATCATGTAAAGGTAGAGATGGCAGAATCTGCAGAGATTGAGAACCAAGTAGCTTTCTCAAATCTTCGCTATACATGAACGATTCGTAAGCAGTAACTAAGCGAACTTTGTTACTCTGCATGTAGGACAAAGACAAAGAATTCCAGTTATCTTTCTCCCCTATTATTTCAAAAATATTTGTTACTTGTGAGCACCAGTTATATTTTGTTAAAGTATATTTATTTTTATCTAAACGCTTTAATCGCTAAAAGCATATTTTTGGATATCTATCGTCCGCCATACAAAGCACTCTCTCAATATAATTTAGAATTCTTTTAAATACAGAAGCCGCCAATTTGCGCACGCCAATCTCAATTCTCACAGCATATGCCGGTGTATTCAAAGGAGCATGCAAAATCTTTTTGAAAAACGTGGATTGTATTTTTTTTATTTCTTCACAATACCTAAGACTCCATACTTCCGCACTATACATTAGCGTACTAGCGATCAGACTATTAAAGAGTCTTTCGATTGGCTTCCATGAATTCAACTTTATTTTATTTAGAAGTGCGATCGTCGCCCCTTGAGTGATATTAGCCTTACTGATAGCTATTTGAGCCGCGTTTGATTTATGGTGGCGATTGATTTTTGATTTATGGAGACACCTATAATTTCCTTCCGCTTTCATAAATTCCTTGAAGTCTCCAAAGAATAAGGAAAATAGAATCGGGCTCATAACTTCACCCTGCAGAACTCTCCTTGTTACATCAGTAGCCCTCGAAGTGCCCGCGCTTCCCCTAACAGAGATATTGGCTTTATTTTATGAATCGATCAAAATTTTAATGAATTTAGAGCCTATACCCATCGCATACATTTTTCTTCATAAAAGGTCATGTTTTATCGAAGGAAATGCACTTCGAAAATCTACAAATATAACGAAAAGCTTACTTTTATCCAAACAAAGTCGATTTTGAATTATAGCGTTAAGGGAGAAAACATTGTCTAGGCAGCTACGATTCTTTCTGAATCCTGATTGGTATTCTGGTAACAACTTCATATTTTCGGCTCAATTTGTCATTCTTTGCGTCAAAATCTGCGTGAAAACTTTAGTGATACAGTTGATCAGCACTATAGGTCGGTAGTTGTTCGGATCTGACCTGTCACCCTTCTTGTGTATCATTTTTACATGTATTTGTGCCCAGGAATCTGGAATCTTCTCTTTTTCTAAGATTTTGTTAAAAAGGGAGCTTACATTTTCCACCAAGTTGCTCGGTAAATTTTTAAGAAATTCGTAAGTGATCCCGTCCAGTTCTGCTGATTTGCCGTTTTTACATTTTTGAAGGCTTATTAAAATTTCATCAACTGTAATCGTTGAGTCTAAGCTAGGGTTACAATCATGATTATTTATCATAGTAAAAGTTATATCTTTGCGTTTGGAATATATTGTTTGAAAATATTCAAACCATCTTTCTGGTTCAATCAAGTATTTACTAATGGGTTTATATTTATAACAATTTATTATTTTCCAGAAAGTCTTTGAATCTTTAGCCATTGCAAGATTATTTAAGATTGAAAGGTCGTAAGCTTCCCTTTTTCTTTGAGAAACAACCCCCTTTTACAATCTTTGAAGAAGCAGCATTCAAAATTTCTATGTATTTTCCTGTAAATTTCTCTTTCCATTTTAATTTAGGTTCTTCAATAATGTCTCTCAGAATAGTGTCTAATGTAACTGCAATCGGAAAATGGTCTGAAAAAGTGGCAATATGCAGTACTTTCAAGTCTCTAATACTTATGGCTCCCTTTATATTAACCCAGACTAAATCAATGATAGACTTCCCTATTTTGTTAACAAACGTAAATTGCGCAGGATTATCACTAGAGGTTCTACCATTTAGTAAAATACAGCCAATGCTCTTCATAAATTCCACCAACTTTTGTCCTCGATTGTTCAATTCAGTATCCAAAGTACCCTTCGTGCAACAAATGCTTCCATTTCCAGGTAATATTTCCTCACACAATTGATTTAAATTCGCAACTCTACTATTAAAATCCCCCCCTATAAAAAGAGCCAGGTTAGGATACTTTAAGAGAATTGAATCTGTTATTTCATTAAGTTGAGTTAAAAAAAGCTTTATATCAGTGCTGGGGTTTGCGCAGACTACACCGACAATAAATTCGAAATTGTCACCTACCAGTTTAAGAAAGATACATTCTTCGCATAAATGGAGCGTTTCCGCTTTATATTTACAAATTTCAAAGGCGATAAGCAGGCCTCTTTTCGCTCTTCCCCTCGTAGCTGTTCTTGTCGCTGGACTGTATATGACATTGAATTTCCTGGATCCTTTTTGTGTATTGATGAATGGTGTTGTCATAAGCCAAGTTTCACAGACACAAATAATATCACTATTTCCCACTTCACTTAGGAGATCTGGAAAATTTACGAAGCCTCTAGCATTGCGGCCAACCTCTTTTTCGGCTAGTTATAGAATTTCTGGAGTTTGTACACTCATCACTTACTGCATTGTAAATACTATCATTTTCGCATTCCTCTAGGTTACCGGGACTGCGGTAGCTTTTGACTGCTTCGATATCATAAGGGTTATCATCTATTATTATTTTGTTCCCTTTAATAATTGCTGCTTTTCCTCGTTGTTCCAGTTGTTTTTTAAATTGCAGAAGGGTACTGTATTGCTTTTGCCTCTCAATTCTCTGTGTTTTTGTGCGATCGTTCGAGAACGTTATACTCATATCTCTTAGGTTTTTCGCATTTTGGAAAATGGCATTTTTGCATTCCGCATTCGCAAAGGAAACCAGTATTGGCCTTGAACCTTCTTGAATTCCTAATCTTATGGCTTTCATAATATTTATCTCAGGAATGTTCACATTGGCATTGGCGAATATCTGTTTGATCGTAGAGAGTAAATCAGCATTTTCCGAGGCAGTGTCCTTCACATTATATAACACAATATTTTTGACTCTTTCTTTATTTAAGAGGAAATCGATTTTCCTTGCAAAATTTTGCACTTTCTTCTCTAAAAAGATATTTTTCTCTTTAAGTCCCCGGCACTTATTTTTGTACACAGAGAGGTCATTCGAAATCTTATCAGTCACTTTTCTCAATTCCTTATAATCTTCACACACTGAGTTTAATTTGTTCTTTGAATCCTTAACATCCTCCAGAATACTTTGAAGGAGTTTCATAATGTCTTCATTAGTTGCCATTTTTAATGTTATTAATTTTACATTGAAAATTAAATCAAATGGCACTATGTGACGATTCACACAATTATTTAGATTTATCAATTCACGGAGCAAACCTCAAACACGTCTATTCTCGGTGAATGCCAACGCGTAACTCCTTCTCCGCTACTATAGAATGTTAAAGTATACATTTTTTGTGATATTTAACTTAGAAATTATAAAAATTATTGGCTGAAATCTTCAATATTAACTCAGCTTTAGGATAGACCTTTTTATTATATACGTCGACAGTGCGCAAGTGCCAGGATTTTACGTCATTTCCGTATTTTTCGAACAGTTTTGTGTCGAAATATGTGGAAAATATTGTAAATAAAAATAACAACGAAAAATAAATGTGTAAATAAATCAGAGTTTAAAGACAACAAATTTTTAAGTATATTCAGAAAAAAACTGCGAAAAAAGTGCGAAAAGTGTGGCGAGCAAGCCCATTAATTACATTTGTTGACATATCTGTCGTCTTCAAAAAAATGTTTAAAAATCCGGAAAAAATCACAGAAGATGATGTTCCAGGAGCAAAATTAGTGCACAAATCGGTGGAAAAGCGCAGTGTTAAACATCTTAAACGATAAATAAAATATAGGAAACGATCTTTAAAAGGAAAAAAAAGTGATTCAGTAGAAAGGTTAGTTGAGGTTGTGTTTGGCAGGTATTAATATTTTCTTTCTTTGCTAACATTTGCTTACATATTAAATGAAGCATTGTTATCGGGGTTTCAAACCACCTAAATTTGTAGATAAAAATAAAATCTATTTAACACTTTCACTTGAGAACGCAAAACTATTATATTTATGTATTTATAATCAGTTTATATGAAAGAAGGAAAATTTGTTAGTATGTTCCTTATATTAGGAAATCACTAACAAATGGCTTTTTGTTGTCTAAACTTAAAAAAGAGAAGTAGAGAATATAATATTGTGTTATTTTATATTTGTATGAATATTAAATATTTACTCAAAAAAAGTTCTGAACTGCATATCTTGTATAAAAGAAAATATTTATACCTGTCATACAAAACCTCAACTAACCTTTCCGCTAAATCACGTTTTTTTCCTTTTAATGGTGGTTTTTTATATTTAGGACATCGTTTCAGCTGCTCTTCTACTAATTCGTGCACTAATTTTGCACCTGGAACATCATCTTCCGTGAGTTTCGCCGAATTCTTAAGCATTTTTTAGAAGATGACAGATGCCAACAGATGGAAATAATGGCCTTGGTCGCCGCACTCTATGCACTTTTTTCACTGTTTTTTTAATAGACTTAAAAATGTGCTACCTTAAAAATCTCTGTTATTTACAAATTAATTTTTTGTTGTTTTTTTTACAATATTTTCCATACATTTCGACACAAAACTGTTCGAAAAATACGGAAATGCCGTAAAGTTTTGGCACGCCCTACTGAAAGAAATCTCTGAGTTTTCTTTAGCGAAATAGCTTGGCCCATTTGAGTCTATAAACAAAGTCGATTTGAAACAAAATAGCCTCGGAGATAGTTTGAGAGATTTGGGTCCTTTTCAAGATCTTTTTAGTGGTCATTTTAAGAGTGGTGCGACGGTAATATAATGTTCCTTTTGTATTCGTCACGTACCGGGCGGTAAGAGTTATTTACTCCCTTTTTAACTTTCTCTTCAAATTATTAACACTTTTTTTTAATTGATGAATTTTCTCATTATACTTATTTATAATTATAACTTATATACTGATATACAATTTTCTAGTTGAATTCAAAAATGTTGTGTTTTTGGCGTATCTCATTCTATTTACGAGAAACGTTCTATTAATTCCAATTTTAAGCATTAAAAAAAAAGTTAGATATCTTAAGTGATCGAAACCCATAGATTCCGAATTATTATGTTTTAGGCTGTTAACTATGAAATTGAAATATTTACTTCTAAATTTTAATCCGAAAGCTTAACAAAGGACCCTTGAGTGTCGGCTACTCTATTGAGATAGCCTATCTGCTTGTTATTTATGATCGTATTCTTATTTTAATTTCGGAAAGGATATTTTAAAGCCTTCAGACCATTTAAACGAGCTTTCTGGACCTTTAAAAATATTTACCTGACTGCCTACGGAGAATTTCTTTGAGATTCTTTGACCTAAAGAATTTTTAGTATATACTCAAAGATTTTTTTTCGGTAGGGCGTGCGCACTGCCGACGTCTAGAATAAAAAGGTCTATTAGAATGAGCCATGGCCGTATAATGGAATTTTCAAGAGTTTCACCACTCGGTTTTTGAGTATACATCATACTACAAAACATTAGTAAGGATTTCAAAATGTTTAAAAGATTTAAAAATATTTAAAAGGATTTTGAACATTTTATAAAGGCGTGTCTATCAGATTTTAAATATTTCATCACAATTTCACAAAGATTTTTAAACTTTTAAAAGAAGTAAAGCATTTCAAAAATTTTAAAAAGGTTACAGTTCACCAGATTTCACAGATTTTAAAACATTTGGAAGATTTCAAAAGGCTTCAAAACATTTTAGAAGTTTTTTTACTAATTATAGATATCAAATAATTCAATGATTTCAACGAATAAAAAAGATTTCGCAAACAAAGATTTAGGAAAAATTTCTCAAAGAAACCACGTCCCGATAATTTTTGTGAACACATTCTAATATTGTGTTACATTGTTTTTAATTCGTAACTAATGATTTATTTGAAATGCGCGGTGAATCCTGGGGAACATAAACTTTTTTCAGAATTTGGTTATACGTATATTTTGCGCACGTCTTCTGAGTCTCGAAGCCTTTGACCAATCAGCGCAAGATCTCGAGCGCGGGAGATTTGGAAACCGAATTAAAATCGCCTATATAGTACTTTTTTATATTACTTAAATGCAAGACGGGTTGCATTGTATACTATAGTTTATATAATTATATTCCCTATAACTACATAGTAAACGTCCTTACTGTATATAGATATATATATATATATTTTCTTCTAAAAACTTGTTAAATTCCCGGTCGAAGAAAAAATTCACTATCACTTCCCGGTCTAAAATAATTCTCGGCCATTTCCCAGTTTCCTGGTCCAGCGGTCACCCTGAATCATGATATTTCAGAACCTAATTTCTTTCTTCTCGAATGATAATACATATTTCGTGATTGGTGTCTTAACAATTTTTGATTGAAGAATCAATTAAAACAATATATAGTAACTTTTTGTATCATAACGGCAAACATTTTCTCTTTATAACGAAGCCAAGAATGAAGAATCTTGAATAAAATTATCTTCAAAAAACTAAAGTCGCCCTAAAACAGCCAGAATACAGAAATAAAATATTTACCATTATTGATTGTTGTAAAACGTAACCTCGCAAATCTCGCAATCAGCTGAGTTCACTCCCTGTTCAACTTAAATGGTTATTCACAATAAAATGATGTCTCATACATCCATGAGAGAATTCGAGACCCTGATTGGCTGCGAGAATTACATCGTTAGGAATCTACATTGGCAGTCAAGCTCTCTTGCCGCATGTGGATACGATGCGAGAGTGACAGCGCCAGTGTTGAAAATACATTGTAACATTGATATACGTTACCGGAGTATCTGGACGTAACTACATGATATAAAATGGGCGCTACATTTGAAAAATACACGCTGAGAATTAATGTTTTCTCTATAACCGTATTCAAGGAGAAAATTCGAGTCTGGACTTGGGGAGGCATCC
>NC_046658.1:37300256-37300841 GCF_010883055.1 Belonocnema kinseyi
ATCCGCGCCTGCGGGAATCACCATTGCTTTATTAAATCTTTCTTGTAGTGTTAAGGTAATCTCAGTGTGATTTTCCTTAGAACGAAACAGTAGAACCGTTTCTTTCAGACTTTCGCGTGTCCATGCAAATAAAATATAAGAATGTAGATTCTGGTTTTCCGAATAACGCTGTAAGCTAGCTTTTGCGGCTAGTCATTTCCGATTGCCGCCAATACCATCACATGCCCATTTGCCATGGGCGTAGCATGAAAGTACTAGGCAGTCTGATAAGTACCTGAAAATTCTAAGAGATGGCATTAGTATTCACTAATGTGAACCATTTTCGTCGAGCTTGATCCTTCAAATGACGCCTGTCAAAACTTCAGCCATTTATGTTTACGCATTTACAAGTTACAGCACTGAGAAGCGACTAACCTCCGAGTTTTTTTTAATATGGAAAAATCTGAGTTTCAAGTTTTGAACAAACACTACTATCTTCGCAATAAAACGATATCCGAGACCAAGGCCAAGCTGGATAAGTATTACCCGGACTCTGCACCGTCGATTGGAACGATTCATAAGTGGTTTACCGAGTTTCGTTGTGGC
>NC_046658.1:37300941-37318688 GCF_010883055.1 Belonocnema kinseyi
ATAGAAGCTCACTGAATAATAGCAATAGTTTATTTTACAACGGTAAAAAGTTTAAAAAAATATAAGACGTATAACGCCTGTTGACGGCTACTTACAGGCGATACGTTTGCAGTGTAGCAGTCAACAGGCGTTATACGTCTTATATTTTTAAAAATTTTTTACCGTTGTAAAAAAAACTATTGCGATTATTCCGTGGCCTTCTATAGGGAATTATAACGTAGAATCCGAATTTCAACAATTTAAAAGTTGATTTTGTTGATTTTTCGAGTTTTTTTAAAAAGGAACTGAATGGGGACCCAATGGGGTCTTTACAGGTACTTTGTAGAGGCTCCATTCGGTTCCTTCGGTCCGCCAGGGTACACCAGAAAATGTCGAAAAAATCCATGATATGATGTTGAATGATCCCAAAGTGAAATTGAGAGAGGTAGCTAATTCTATAGGCATATCATTGGAACGTGTGGGCAATATCGTGCATTCAGTTTTGGGCATGAAGAAGCTCTGCGCGCGATGGGTGCCGCGTTTGCTCACAGTGGACCAAAAACGAATTCGTGTGAAAACTTCCCAGCAGAATTCGGCATTATTTTCGGGTAAGCCGACCGAGTTTTTGCGCCGATTCATAACCATGGATGAAACCTGGATCCACTACTACACTCCTGAGTCAACGCAATAGGCAAAACAGTGGGTTCCACCGGGCCAAAGTGCTCCGAAGTGTCCAAAAACGCAACAATGGGTCGGAAAGGTTATGGCCTCCGTATTTTGGGATGCACATGGCATTATATTCGTCGACTATCTTGAAAAAGGTAAAACCATAACCGGAGCATATTATTCATCATTATTGGACCGACTGAAAATCGAAATCGCCGAAAAACGACCGCATTTCAAGAAGAAAAAACCGCTTTATCATCACGACAATGGGCCTGTTCATTCATGCTTAGTTGCACAAGCAAAATTGCATGAAATCGTCTTCGAATTGGTTCCTCAGCCATCGTATTCACCAGACCTGGCCCCCAGCGACTATTACTTGTTCCCTAACCTGAAGAGATGGCTCACCGGTAAGCGTTTTTACTCAAATGAGGAGCTCAACTGAAACTGAGGCGTATTTTGCAGACCTTCCGATCGAGTACTTTTCGGACGGTATCAAAAAGTTAGAAAATCGTTGGACTCGCTGTATCGACCTAAAAGGAGAGTATGTTGAAAAATAAAACCGACTTTGGTCAAAAAAACGTCTCCGTGTTTCATTTTTCAGGGACTTATCAGACTGCCTAGTACCATGCTGCAGGAATTCCAAAATCTTGTTCATGATGCAAAACGTTTACAAAGCTGTACTTTTTTTTAAAATGCTACCTTGCCCCATCAATAAAGTAAACAGTTTTTTTCGCTAAAAAATTGTCTTTTCAGTGCCTACTGATTAGAGTCTAATACGGAAAGAGTATCGTCGCTTTAATTGTCACATTAGATGACCATACTTGATTGCTTTTGCTCGTTATTTTTGATATAGTAAATAACTACAGTAAATATGGTTGGCCGATTATTATTCCAATATTGGGATTGGATGCCATTCTGTACAACGAAAGCGAAGTTCTCCGCAAAATGAATCTGAATTAAAAACTCATCCTCTTTAAACTTATTTTTAAGCTCTTTCATAAACAGCGATTGTTGTTTTGCATTAAAATAATGGGATTTTAGCTTAAAAAGTCTGTTACAGAAGTTTTCTACGAAATCATCACTTTCAGCTGCTTGGTTTTTTAATAGACTTCTATCAGTGTATATCCAAGATGAATATGTAACTAAACAAATCTTCTAAACATATTGAATCCAACATTAGGTTAACGTTTTCGTGATGGACACAAACACAAACCGAATGCGTGCAACTTTCACCGTCCAGAACACAGTGGCTCGGTCCAAGCTGTGAAAATTTAGAAAATACTATTTTGACTTCAGGAAGCTCAGTTTGAAAACGCTGAATTAATTCTGAGAGATTGCATAATACGAATAGTTTCTGAACTTGTTTACGGGATCCATTTTCTTGTTTTACTAATACAAAGTCTTTCATACCTCGCATCAGGCGACTATTATCATAATCTTCCTATACCCTGTTCAACGAGAGAACGAAATCGGCCGCGCAGGTTTTTTCTTAAGGGAGGCGTCGACAAGTTTTTTTCGTTCTTTCGGCAGCCAATCGCTGTGAAAGGACGGCACAATTTTTTTTAAGTACGCTGACCCAAGTGCTTTTCCAAACGATTTATGTCCTCACTGAGGGCCACTACGCGAGTGGCCGTTACGCTCTAATCTGTTGGCGGCGACCCTTGACAGCAGGGTGCTTTGTATATAAGAAGAATAAAAATAAAATATGTAAAAAAACTTTAATGTTGCAATTATTAATTTAAAAATATTTTATTCGAAATCTATGATTTTTTGCGATTCCAACGATATGTTATTTGCCTTAAAATGTTGAAAATATGAAGGAGAAACAACAGATTGACTGTATGGAAAAAGTAACTCTTTTCCGCACCATCACGGAGGTAGAGTATCCCCTATGTGCAAAAATTTTTCCTCTTCCTTCACTGCGTGCTCAACAAAACTTCCTCCAGTTCTCTGCTGTAACACGTTCAATTCCCTGTCGAAGAAGTTGCAGAACGTCACTCATTTTGAAGGTCGAATTGTTTGATGTGACATATCCCTTTACCATAGACCACACCATTTCAATGGGATTCAGTTCACAATGGTAAGAAGGTAAGCGCAAAACAATCTTACCGTGACTTTCCGCGAGTGTGTCAATGGCACATTTGTCATGCTTCGCTCTCACCTCTTTCACTATGCTGAGTAATTGCCCTTTAATCATGGTATCTCGGAACTCGTACCCTTTTACATGCAGCCAGTTTTGAATGTCATTTTTCTTCCATGAACTGCTGGGGACTTTTTCTTCCCTCACAGAATGGTAAGAAGCATTGTCCATCACAATGACACAGTTGTCGTGCAATTTCCCTAAAAATGCTTCGAACCATTCTCTGAAAGTGTCCCCATTCATTTCGTCGTGATATTCAGATGAATTCTTCTTCGATACAAAAGAAAGGAAACCGCCTTCCACAAAGCCTTCCGCACTACCTAAGTGTAGAACGATTAACTTTTTTCCTTTTCCGCTTGGATTGGCAGGTTCCGTGGTCAATCCTCTGATGTAATCATCTCGTCCAGATTTTATTGTTTCATCATGCCAGGCTTTAACTGTAACGTCACCTGCGTTAACCCACGTTTCGTCCAAAAAATAAATGTTCCTACCTTCTGCGCGGTATTTGCGAATATCCTCTAAATATTGCCTGCGCCAAGCGAGTAGATCATCGCGTTCAGGCAAATAACTATTTCTCTTATGCTTTACGTACGTAATATACTTTTTTTTAAGCAGCGTGTGTAGTGTAGTGTGCCCAATTAGAGGTATTTCGTCGTTGGCCTTAATTCTTTCCATTAACTTGTCCAAGGTTGGCAGCACGCCTTCACGAAAAAAATCGTGCACAGTTTTTCGTACAATGTTCTTCTGAAGTTCGACAAATTTATGGTCAACCCTGAACCTCAATTTCTTCCTGTTTGGAGACAAAACTTCACGCGAATTTAAATATTCTACGATTGCGTTCCTAACGGTTCCAAATCCAAATCCAGTGGTAGTGCAATTTTTTCAACAGCACTCTTCTGCAAGATTGTCGGGTTTTCACTTTTCAACTTTTTGTACATATTAATGCAAATTTTCTTCTGACTACTCATCACGAAATGGAAAAAACGTATCATTTGTAAAAAGAGAGTAACATATATGAAAAAATGAAATTACCCTCATTTTACTTATCCAAAAATTACACTGTTTCCTTATTAATCCGTCATTTTTTGGGTGCAATATATATTTTTAAAGTGGCAGTTCAACTATGCTTTTTTTGTAAAATATATTTTTTATATTAATTATCATTTACATTTATTTTTCAATTTTTGCTCTATTGTGTCATAGGATGTTTAAATTGAACGTCATGAATTGCAATACATTTTTGCATTTGGGGGCAAGTATAAATAAGTTAATTTCAGTTGATCGGGCGGTAATTATGAATATGTCAGTAAATGCAAATTTCTTCAAACTTACCTGTCCTCTTTTATTTCTATGGACTGGTGATAACTGCATTGCGTTTTCATCCATGACGAAACTTACATACACATACGTTAGAAAAATCAGTGAAAAAATTCTACACTTCCTGAATACGCTAATTCCTACGAGCACCAAAAATGGAAACGCAAGGTGTTCGGACAGAAAGATTTAGTGTTAGCCTGTGCATACTAAGCTTTCAATACTGAATGCGTAGCACCTGACTATTGCACATGCTAAACTTCAAATTTTATTCTCTGATCATAGAATGTAGAGTGCAAATGTGGTGAAAAGATTCTCAAGAATTTTACTTCCATGAATTAATCTCTTGAGCCCTCAAGGTGTAAATGGAAGAGTTTCGAATGCTGTCTTAAATGCTCTCTCCTTAAGCCTATTTTCTTAAGACAAACTCCAGGATTATGGCCATTAGACAATAGAATACGGCGAAACATTTAAACTCCCAAATTGCAAACTTTTAACCCCAAGATTGGAATGGACAAATTTTGTCGATTACTCATCTTATTTAAAAAGTCCCTTTGGAATACTTTAATTTTTCCATTACAAATTATTCATTGCCCTTTTCTACTATTTCCACGTGTTGAAATTTTTTACTTTTTTATTCTTCGTTTACAAATCTTTCTTTCATTTATTTATCAAGTACTTATATTCTTCATTAATTTCATTCTCGATTATTTCCTTATTTCACATACTTATTTCATTAGATATCCTATTATTTAATTATTTTTCATCTTATACTCAGTTATTTCTTTCTTTATTCATTACAATTGCTTCACATGCAAAACTTTAATGTACGATTTATCGCAAGAAGTAATATTTATAATGAGCCTGTACCATTTCTCAGTTTCGAACATTTCAATTTCTAAACGTAAGTATATTTTATTCCTTTATTATTATTTCACAATTACATATCAATAGGGCGGGCAAGACAGATCGTCAACCGAAATGAGAAACGAGACGAGCGGGGTTGTGCGTGACAGTTATAATGGGCCATATATATTATGGGACTTTTCAGCCGAGAAGTTGACGCCCACGATTCCCCTTCTTTCACTAGCTGCGCGCCGAGAACGAGATTTCGTTGTTTCAGAATTTCGTTCTCTCGTTGAACAGGGTATAGGAATGTTGTAGTAAAATTTCAGTTTCGGCTGGCCATTTTTACCTTAATTTTGGGTCGGGTTATGTCAAGATTCCTTTTTAAGCCACAAGTTTATTGACTTTTTTAGCTTGCTATTCGGCTGTATAAAATTCATTTATTAATTTCATGCGACCCCATGATTTAGGTGCCTAAGTTAGAAGCAAAATCTTTTCTGAGATGTCAGTAGTCTCCGCAAACATTTTTTTTTATTTGTATCAGAATTTCAACTCATGCTGCGTGATAATCATCCTTACATTTGTCATTGTGATTTGGCGACAATGAAAAATCTGGATTGTTGTCCATTTTTTCAACTTGTCCTTTATCATTATCATCTATTTGTAATTCAACCTTCTCAGTTAGGTTGATTTCATTCAGAAGTGCCTATGCACCAAATTAACTGAATCGTTTTCTGCAATTTATATACATCATTGAATTTTTCCAATTAGTGAAAACTTCTGTTTTATACTAGACGATACAGGACTTTGCGCGTTTGACTTTTCATGATTTCGTTCCTAAAAAGTATTTACACATTTATGTTAAAAATTACTTTTTGGAGCCATAAGAAAACAATGTCAGTTACATTTTTATTAGAGATACTAGATCTGAATTTAATAAAACTGAAATTACTTAAACCATGTGCACTTACCATCCAAATTTCGGCATTCAGAACAATCTCTGAGATCAATCATATTGTTAAATTAGGTCTTCATCCTTATAGAGTGTACACGCTGTCTCGTTTGCAAGTAAATTCAATATTCACCACCTATCAGCTAACATCTAAAGTTTCTAAATTCGCGGGAAATTTTAAAACTAGAAATATAAACTTTAGTATTTTCAACTAAAATTAGATTGCGATCTTTTTTTTATTTGAACGAAATTTTGTTATTACACTGCATGCGATTCACTCTCTAGCTCGTTATGGTAGCGTGCGTCGCGATACGAGGATTGCTCCACTCAAACTTTATTCTGCTGCTCAACAACCAAGCCTCGGCCCATAATTCTCTATGAAAGGTTTCTAGCACATAAAATAAGGTTAATTTTAAACCTATTTATAGAAAAATAAAAATGGTCCAAAGTTGAAAAAATATATTTTTTATTTTGGAAAAATTTGGTCAAATTTTGAGTTATTTTTTTTTGTCGTGAACTGCGCAAAAGTATGTATCTATCGACCTTATATAAAAGTAATTTACCAATAGTAGATAATAGTTACAGGCGTTCAAAGTTTACGTTGCGCGAGCTGTAGTCCAAACTTTCACCTTCGCACATGCGCAAACTAATTGTTCAATATACCTCAAATTTAGTATAAGGCATCCTATCCAATGTCTGTATGCTGCCACAATGTCAGCATTATTCCTGTTAGATGAGGTTTTATGGCGCGTATGCATATTCTGTGGTGCCAGAAACACCCAGAGCTTGAGCAAGTTTCGCATAAGTCTTGGCGAAATCAATGTGCAATGATTCAATGAAGATGAGGTAACGACATTGAAACCAACCGCAGAAAGCAGTCATCTTCTGAGAGATGATAATTATTTCAAGACAATGAATACAGATTCCTCCTAAGCCCAAAGATCTGGCTGCAATCGATGCCTCCCTTCGTCAGGATATCTCGGAGGAGTCCAACCTCTGGACCATCAATTGTTCAATTTATGGTGCTGCGAGAGCTTTGGCTGATTCAAATCGAAAGCTAAAACCAACTATCAGTCAAAACATCAAGAAACGCATGCATCAACTGAACACGGAGATTGGATGGGCAAGACAGAATGCATCCCGTGTTCTGTGTGTCATTGACTACATAACATCTGGTAGACCTTTCACTGAAAGGGTCCTTAAGTTCGCCTAAGAACTGAGGACCTTCAATATCTCACTGAACAAGTCAAAAAGCTGCTGACAATCAAACAACATATTGTTGACAAAACACGGATGTTATCTGACGCAAGGAGAAGAATAAAGAAAAGGGAGAAATGAATTAGGGAAAATCAACAGTTTCTTGCTGACCTATCATGCCTCTTTAGCATTTTACTTGCTTCTGTCAAAAACCCAGTTATAAAAGATGCCGAAAACACTGCAGTTGAAAGAAGATACCGATAATATAATCCGCTTCAAGGAGTTTTGTGACAACCTTATAAAATCTGAGGAGGAATGTTCACCAATCACTGCTGAGATAAAAAAGGTGTAGCAGGATGCCGAAAGAACCTGCTAATAGACAGGTGCGTCTGTAAAGACGCAGCAGCCCGTCCGCGCGTACTGTCAATGGCCTGGATAAACTACCGGAAAGCTTTCGATTCAGCATCTCATAGACGTATTATTTGTCTGTCGAAAAGCTTGAAGTTTCAGTCAGAAATATACTGCAATGTATAGAGAGATGGATGCCCCTTTGGAAAACTAGATTTACTATCTCATCTGAAAAATATCGAGTGACAACAAACAACGTTACCTTCCATAGGGGCGTCTTTCAGGGTGACACCATGAGTCCTCTGCTTTTTTGGATCACACCTCTGCCTCTATCTCTCCCAATACGAAATTCTACTGGATACCTCTGTGGCGACACTAATCATTGCGAGCATAAGGTCACTAATGTATTCCATATGAATGACCTAAAGATCTATGCTTCTGATAATAGCAAACTTCAGAATGCTTTAAATATTGTCAAACAGTACACAGAAGAGATTGGTATGGAATTTTGATTGGACAAATGTGCAAAAATTCACCTAAAGAAAGGAAAGCTTATTGGCGTCCAGAGAACCCTAAGCTTGTACATATAAGTTATAACCGAGTTCTCCAAGTTCTGACATCTAACCAGGCCAGGGGAGACCAGTCTTTGGACGGGTACTTTGTAGAGGCTCCATTCGGTTCCTTCGGTCCGCCAGGGTACTTACATTAAACGTATCAAAAATGATAATATTCAGCGAACACTGATAGTCATACTGATAAGTCATACATACATACATACATACACACATACATACATGCATGCATACATACGTACTCCTCATTATAAAAAATGTTTTAAAAGTAGGAAAACGACCTTAAACCACCCCCTCGCTTGAACGTATGCAGCGTCCTGCTGAAAGTGAATTGATAGAGTCTCTATCCGCTTGAATCATTTTCCATCTTTAGGATTGAAATGGAAAGAACCGATGTATCCATCTTAATCCCAGGTCTATTCCTTCAATCATGTTCTATCTTTCTTCAATTTACAACCACCTCTATTCTTTTGTATTCTTTTCAATTCACTACCAATCCCTATTCTAGTGGCTCTTTCCAAATGAATCCTTCGCTTATCCACGCCTATCTTTTTCTATCCGTTAGGCAATCTAAGATTTTGTCGAACTTTTTAAATTCCTATTTTTCTATCCAAGTGAGTCCATTTCCATCTTTTCTGAAATATAAGATAGCCGTATCTTCGTGAAAACCAGTCTTTTTATCTAAATGAATCCTTCAATTATCCACCTCTATTCTTTTCTATCCCTTGGGCAATAACAAATTTCGTCTATCTTTTTATCCCGATCTTCCTATCCAAGTGAATCCATTTCTACCTTTTCATAAATATAATACAGTCCTATCTTCGTGAATCTCAGTCTTTCAATCTAAATGAATCAGTAGCTTATCGACCTCTATACTTTTCTATCCTTTGGGCAATCTTAAATTTCGTCTATCTTTTTAAACCCCTATTTTCCTGTTTAAGTGAATCCATTGATATATTTTCTAAAATATAAGATAGCCCTATCTTCTTGCATCCCAGTCTTTCTATCAATAATCAGTGCTCCACTTCTCTACCTCTATTCTTTTCTGCCCGTTAAGGATTAACAAATTTCGTCTATCTTTTTTAATCCCTATTTTTCTACCTAAATGACTCCATTTCCATCTTTTCTGAAATATAAGATGGCCCTATCTTCTTGAATCTCAGTCTTCCTATCCAAATAATATTAATCTAAATTTATATATACCATATAATGAGCTTGTATTTATTTATATAGTGTTTTATTGATAAGTAATAAAAATATCATTAACACGGAGTATTAAAACAGAGAAGAACTACTAAGGTTGTAATAATCTGCAGTTATGTTCACGTAAGTAAATGCATTAACTAAGTACAATAAAAATAGTGCAACAATATCTCACACTCGAACCGATTGTCGTACGTGAAATCGTATTATCAAAATTATACGATCAAAATGGTACTCTGGAAACCAATCTTCGGGAAAAAGTTACCGCATTTTATTGGACTTTATCAGACAATTCTTTAGTGGTCGACTTGCACTTATATTTTTATTAAATCTTTCCTATTTGAAAAATTATTTACAAAAGTAATTCTTACAGTCTACAAGACGACGCTATAAACCACTTTTAATAAAGCAATATTGGATTATATTGAGGGGTATATTGAGGTTCCCGTATAAGAGCCTTTAAAGTATATGGGTAAGACCCTACGTCAGCCGTTTCAAGATGACTAGGAAACTATGCAGGAACCTACATAAGATCCTTGTCACTTTTCCTTCAAGGAGTCATACGTCAGAACCCACATAGGAACAACAGGGGAACCTACCCAAAAACGGGTTTCTAGCCATAAAATGAGATTTTGGGGTGCATGGAAAATTTCTGCCATACCATTTTTCTTAAATTTACTAGACGCACAACTTGTGCTAGATCTGCATAAAAATGCCAGATCACTGTCACGCAGTGCAAATGCTGTCCCTAAGGATAAATGGCTGATAAATGACTGACGGATAACTGATTACCCTATTGTTTGGGATAAAACTCGCGGGATGAATGTGATCCCTGGAGATAGCTAGAGTCTCGTGTGATATTTAGGTACTGAAAGATAAGTGTCGTTTCCAGAGACAGATGGGGTACCGTGAGATAAAGGGTCTCCCGTGGGATAGGGAGTTCCTAATTTAAAAAAAATCCTTTTGCGTACAAAATTTCGTATGAAGCTTCATAATTTTTCATTACAAAATTTTAAGGTTTATCAAGTATTATTATTTTGTCTGCCAAACTAATAAAATTTCTATGAATTTCTACCATTTTATATGAAAACGTTGTTTTCCTAAAATTGTATAGTTTTTTATAAAACAATTTTCCACCAAGAACATCAATTATAGAAAAAAGTACTAACATTGTGAGGATTTTTATTATACTAGCTTATTTCTATGCATAATTAATTATTAATATTTTTTTTTAAATCTAGCATTTATGCGAACAAAATATTACAGTTTTAAACGCCACTACAACACTTCTGATAAAGTATGCGTAATGCACTTTTATCAATTATTAATACATTTCTTAAACATACCAGGGGGCGTGATAAAATAACAGACAATAATAAAAATAAATTGTTAAAATAATCGTTAACGAAAAATAGCTACACGAATTACAAAAAGATACATTTGGATTTAATACATGTGTCTATTTTTTTTCTAGAGAATTCGCTAACTTGAGAATTGAAATGCCTGATTATGTGTTGCTTTGGGGTGCGTAATCCATGGAGGAAATTTAGATTGTAATCTCTTGTCAAACCCCAAGAAATAAAATTTATGGAGATCAATGATTTTCTTGCATTGGTGTCTAATGTCCATTAATCAGAATATCGTTTTTCAACCAAGAAGAACTTTTCTGATCATAGCGCCGCTAACCATTTCTTCTTCGCCATCACGTGGGCCAATGCATTTACTACTGCAGAGATATTGCAATAAAGGCAAGCGATATTTGCCACAAAAATCTACAAATTTTACATGCTCCACTCTGTTATCGAAAAATATACCTGGTGATCAAAAAAATGTGTTAATTTATAAACGATCATAAAATTCGTTTCACAGTATAAGAAGTAATAATATATTATGCACCTAGGGGGAGGAAAAGACTTTCCAACCCTTAGAGCATACGATATTCGTTATAGGAATTTTAATTTAAAAATTTATTTTTTAATAATCAATAAATTGATCAATTTAAAAATGTCCGCAAATTTATTTAAATTATCGGTCATGTATTACAGGTAAATGGTAACTTACCATAAATTACCTAATATTAAATTTTAAACATTTTTATAAACTTCCGGAAATTTATGAAATTTTATGGAAATTGACAGGTAAATATGGTAACTTTCCATAAATTATAAAAATCAAATTTAAACATTTTTATAAATTTCAGGATATGTATGAAATTTTTTGGTAATTTATGGTGAATTACCATAAGTTGCCCAAATTTCTATTTAAAAATCTTTATACATTTTCAATAATTTATAGAAATCTTCTATCATTCATGGTAATTTTACAGGTAAATATGATAACTTACCATAAATTACCCAAAATTCAATTTTTTAATTTTTCATTAATTTCCGGAATTTTTTTGGAAATTTATGATTATATTATAGGTAATTTATGAAAACTCAAGATAAATTACCCAAAATTAATTTAAAAAATTTCCTGAAATTTTTGGTAATTTACTGTAATTTGATCAATTATGTATGGTAACTTTCCATAAATTACCGAAAAATGCTATTATCTGCAAACAAATTTCTTATAGTTCTTATGGTGAGTGAATCGTAAAATGCGAGCTCAAAGATGTATAGTTTACATTATTCACCTTTGACGTCACTTTTTACTTCCTGGGGAGTAAAAAGTAGAGATTTAGCCCTGCTTCATGGGCGTTGAAAAAGGGTGAAATCATGTATGTGTAATAAAAAGTATTTTTTCAGAGAACATAGTGAAATATCATTAAATTACATGAAGATAAGTTTTCACCTTAGTACCTATACAAAAAATAAACTAAATAATCATGCTTTAGGGTATTATTGATTATGACACAATTTTAACAACGCTGCAGTCCCGCAATAGGAGTTCCCGTAATAGAGGACAAGGTGGTCCAAGGGGCAAAAGAGTGGCGCTGCTGACCCAGCGGAGCAACTCCACAACAACGCAGGAGTGTATGAAAAAAGCGGGAAGTACCCTTTGCAGTTAATCGTGTCATCTGCTTCGGTCAATTGAAAAAAATGTCGCAGGACTTTTGCTTCAGTTCGCCTTCAGTCACTCAGAGTTTAACTTATGCGCGTCACAACAATGTCGAAAGATAACCAGAGGAGGCGTTTTATCTTTCGAAGAGAAAAATAAGCTTTTAGACAAAGTGAAATCAGGTGTCTCAAAACAGTCTATTTTAAAGAAATATGGTATCTCTGAGTGCACCCTACCAATAGGAAATCTCAAAATATAATCTGGCGAAAAAGCCTGGCCCATTTCAGGCTATCTGCAGGTTCTATTTGAATGATTTCGTCTCTAGCGATAGTCTAAAAGATTTGTGTCCTTTTAAAAGTGATGCGACGGTCATATAATTGTCCTATTGTATCCGCCACGTACCGGGCGGGCAGAGGTATTTAAAGTAGTTGACCGTCACCAACCCGACTTCCTTTTTAAATTTTTCTTCAAATTTATTAACATTTTTTTTAATTGATGAATTTTCTCATCATACATACTTAACAATTATAACTTATATACTATTTCGAAGTTGAATTAAAAAATTTTGTTTGTTTTGGCGTATCTAATTCCATTTACGAAATACGTTATATTCATTCCAATTTTAAATTTCTTTAAAAAAAGTTAGATATCTGAAATATTTGAAAACCGTAGATTCCAAATTATTGTGTTTTAGGCTGTTAACTTTGAAATTAAAAAATCTGTTTATAAATTTTAATCCAAATGCTTAACAAAGGACCCTTAGTGAGTCTCGGCTACTCTATTTAGATTGCCTCCCTGCTTATTATTTATGATCAAATTCTTATTTCAATTTCGAAAAGGAAATTTTAAAGCCTTTAGACTATTTAAACGAGCTACCTGGATCTTTAAAAATATGCTTCTCTGAGCCTGAGAATCTTCAATGAATATTCAGAGATTTCTATCGGTAGGGTATGCACAAGGCTGTGAGAGCTCGCGAATCTCTTTTAAGAAGTAAGGTTGAAAGCATGGAGTAATAGCAAAGTGGTCCTGGATACGGTATGCGATTAATTGCACCACATACCGGTAATTAACGCGGCAGGCAAGTTCTGCCGAGATGAAACCTTGTCATTTGGACACGTCGATATATTGATTTTAGTTCGGCCACATACATGTAGAGGCGCGACATGTACCGATTGGTTCCTCCACATACTTGTAGAGGCGCGACAAGCAACCATATATTCGGTCGCACCAAATTATAGTGCATTTGAAATCAATATTGGTAATAATCTAATTTTACTTTATAAGTGAATGAAAAAATAATTTTAATTGAGTAGCAAACGTCTTAAAGCAATTCAAAAACTCTAAAGAGTTTTTGAAATCAAAATTAGGCCCAAAATGTATTAAAGAGGTTAGTAACAAATAGTAATGACAAATTTGAATTTAAAAATTTATTTTTTATTTAAGTTATAATTTTGTTGGAAATTAGTAAAAAAAATGAATCTGAAGAAACAGTTAAGTTTTATTTAAATTTAAATAAATTTAAAAAATGTCAAGTGTCACTTTTACCACGGCACCATGTTTTATTTAAATCGGCCCAATATTGAGCCAGTGCTGGCAGCCTATATTGGCTATTTATATTTGCCGATTCTTCATCTATGCTTGACCCAGAATCGGCAGTTTGTTTCGCCAAGTCTCAGTTTTAGCACCCAATAAATAAATCTTACACGAAAGATAAAAAAAATTGATTGAAAAATTGTCAAAGTTCATGATGAAATTTTTTAAGTTCTGCCATTAAAAATTTTTAATGTTTATGAAAAATTACATTTCCTGTCATTGCAAAAAGTTGTAAAGCAGGCTACAACAGAAAAAATAAAATATTAGGCGAAGAAAAATTGTAATCGATTAAAATTATTTATTTAAAAATTATTATATTGATATTCCTGTTAACATTTCGTCGCACAATAATAAATAATTAGAAAAAAAGAGCTTAAAATTTGCTCCTTTAACTTTTCTGAAATGCAGCTTATGAGGATGGCTTTTTCACTTTGTCATATCCTTAGAACGTAGCCAGTGTTGGGCCGAAAATGGCAGCCAAGCCCTGGCTGCCAAGTCAAGGCCATAGTTATCAATCCGGCAATGGCGCGACGATGGCAGCCGGGTTTGGTCCAATACTGGTACCCAGTGTTAGGCCGAGAATGGCATCCAAACCTTGGCTGCCAGTGCAGGTCATAGTTATCATTCGTTCATTGGCGTGATAATGGCAGCCGAGCTTCGGCCATATTTTTGCCGACTATGGGCCAATGTTGAGCCGTATGTGACTTCGCACTTGGGTAATTATTATAAAAATAAGGGAATTTTTTCTAATTTCTCCAGCTTAATTGAATGCTCTTCATTGTCGAAGCCAAGAAACAACCCACATATCTGTATTCAATTCAATAAAATTTAAAATTTAGCGACAGCTTCATTTTTATTTAACTGGATTGCACTTAAATTTAATACCACTTAACACCATTCAACATCTTCAATTTTAACTGAAATTTACTTAAATTTGAGTAAAATTTACTTAAATTTTGTATGTAAAAAAATGTATTTACTTTTTGAAATGATCTAAATTGTATTCAACCTTCAAATTTAGTTTTCAAAATAATTTTTAAAATTGCACTACAATAAATCTTTAAGTACAAATAGAATTTTTTTAAAACTTATTTACTTAATATCTAAAAAATTCCGCTTTTAAAAGAAACCAGACGATAAATTAATTTAATTTAACTAAACTTTATTTAATTCTTAAATTCACCTAAATTTCATTTAAATGTTGAATTTAGCTCAATTTTATTTAAATTTTAAATTCAACTGAATTTTATTTAAATTTGGAATTTTAGTAAATTTTATTAATTTTTTTAATTTACCTTAATTTCATTTAAATTTGAAGTTTAGTTTAAAAAAATAATTTTGGAAATTTCAATAAAATTCTAATGTACGAAAAGAATTTTTTAAAATTTATTTATTGTCTCGAAATTAAAAAATAATGATAAATAGAAGATTTTGAGGCTCTCTTTAATTTGAATATAATTAGCTAATTCAGTGTTCAAAAAAATTTTGGCGTACAGGCACATACAAAGCCAGCCGACCGACTCAACTATAGCAAAGATTGCTATTGAGTATTCTAACATTACGCCATACTCGGTCGGTATCATCGAAATCTATAAGGCCATACCACTTGGTGGACTGCAAAACATTGATTACATAGTAGTTTAATTAAAATTAATTTTTTTGACGAAAGTAAGTGAAAATCATGATATGGCTTCGCTTATCATGTAGAAAAGCCATTTCTTTCATTATTGTTACCAATTGGGGAAGTGTGCGATTTGGGCAATCCATCAAGAAAAAATATAATGTGCCGTGATTGAGGTTCGGTTGCATTGTTGGAATAGTTGGCTATCAACATTTTTGAATTTTGATAGTGCATTAAAGTGTGTTTTTCAGAGATGACAAGAGATTTTTTTTTGCATTTTGAGAAACCAAAAATGATCAAAGACTGTGATCCTTCTTAGAAATCCTATAAGACTTCTTGAAAATCCTTAAACTTCTCCGACTTCTTTTTAAATCCCTTCAAATTCTTTGTGGTCATTTCTAATCTTTCGAAGTTTCTCGAAATTGACTGAAATTAATTCAAATCTCTTAAAATCCTTTAAATTTGCTTAAATTCCTTTAAATCTCTTTAAAATCCTTAAAATCGTTTTAAATAACTTTTCAAAAACTCGCCTGACATTCTTTGAGGCCACTAAAACTGTCTTACAATCTTATAAAATATCTTTTAAATCCTTAAACCTTTTTGAATTATTTTTAAATCCTTTAAAAAGAAACTTTAAGATTCCGCCAAGTCCCTAGCAATTCCTTGAAATCACCTGCATTCTTAGAAATCTCGTAAGATTTCTTGAAAGTCCTTAAAGTCCTCCGAATTTTTTAAAACTCCCTTCAACTACTTTTAAATAATTCGAAATATTGTAAAATTGACTAAAATTAATTAAAATCTTTTAAATCAAAAACCTTTTTAATTTTCTTAGGCTTCTTAAAATATCTTAAAAATCCTTGAATCAATCAATTTCTTGAAATACCTTGAAAATTTTCAAAATTTATTAAATCTGTTTTAATAACTTTTCAATAACTCGCTTGACTTTCTTTAAAATCACTAAAACTGTTGTAAAGTCTTATAAAATCTGTTGTAAATCATTAAATCTTTTTGAACTATTTTTGGATTACTTTTAAATCCTTTCAAAAGAAACTTTAAGATTCCGCCAAGTCTCTAGTAATTCCTTAAAGTCACTTGATTTCTTAAAAATCCTTAAAGTCCTCCGAATTTCGTTGAACCCACTTTAACTTCTTTGAAATCATTCAAAAAATTGACTAAAATTAATTAAAATCTCTTAAATTCCTTAAATTTGGTTAGACTCCTTAAAGTCTCTTGAAAATCCTTAAATCATTAATGTTTTGAAATCCCCTTAAAGTCTCTTAAAATTTATTAAAATCTTTTTTAAAAATTTTTTAAATATCTTTAAAATCGCGAAAACTGTCTTAAAATCTTTAAATATTTTGTTGTAAATCTTGAAACTTTTTTGAATTATTTTTAAATCCTTTAAAAGAAAATCTTAGAATCCCGTAAAGTTCCTATAGTGATTTCTTAAAATCACTTGAATTTTCAGAAATTTTGTAATTTTCCGATGTTTTTGAGATCCCTTCAACTTCTTCCAAATCATTTTTAATTTTCGAAATTGAGTACAGTTAATTAAAATCTTTTGAATTTTTTTAACTTCCTTAAAATATTAGAAAAATTACATCCCTTGAAATCTCTTCAAATGAGTTAAAATCTTTTTGAATAACTTTTCAGTAACTCGCTCAACATTCTTCAAAATCCCATAAACTGCCATAAATTTGATCAAATCTCTTGCGAATCTTTCAATTTTTTTTTATACTTTAAAAAATGTATAAAATTCCTTCAAAATCGTTCAATTTTTCTGCATTCTTTTAAAATCCCTTCAAATTGTTTGAAATCGTTAAAAATCTCTTGAGATATCCTAAGATCTCTTAAAGTCTTTTTTAAAATCCTTTAAAGTCTCTTTGATATAACTTTAGTTCATATGAAACTACTTAAAATCACTTATTATCGAAAAGTATTATGACATAAGTCGCCGTCAATTGAGGTTATAACCTCAATTATGGCAAATTATAATTTTTCGTGATGGATTGCCTAATCGCACATTTTCCAAATTGCCAACAATAATGAAATAAATGGCTTTTCTTTTTAAAGATGAAAGCTATATCAAGATTTTTTTACCTAATTTCACCGAAATTAATTCATTTTAGTCAAACTCTTATCTAAGGTAAACAATGCTTTGCAGTCCACCGAGTGGTATAGCCTAACCGATTTTGATGTTACCGACCGAGTGTGACGTGATATTAGAATACTCAATAGTGATGGCGCTGGCAAACGCGAGAAACAGAAAATTACGATCGTTTTGGAATTCAACAACTTTCGGTGTTGCCCCCGGCC
>NC_046658.1:37318788-37320885 GCF_010883055.1 Belonocnema kinseyi
TGCAAAACTTTTAAATATGTGTACACTGCAGTCCCCCGAACTGTGTCTGAAAATTCGAGGGTCATTTTTTATTCGTGCGCGCATTGTAGTTTGGTATCCTCACTATTACCAAAGATATTAGGTCGTAATATCGCCGCAAAAAATCAAGATCCCCCACTTTAGAAAGCAATAACTCTACAGAAAGAAATATGAGGAGGTTCAAATGAGAACCACACGAATCCGCTAAGTTTTCTTTATAAAATGGTGTTTCTGTAATTTACGTAAAAAATGTTGTTCCGAGCTATTTAGCAAAGCACAAGTAAAAATGATGTCGCGAGGCCCATTGTTGAGACACGTTAACTGTCACACGACCCCAGAGCTAAGAATATGTTGGAAAAAATTCTGGAGTGTGCTACAACATGTTTAGAATCAAGTAGAGACCTTCAAATTTAAAAATATTTAAATCGCGCTGTTTAATGGCTTAAAATGTGTAGTAATGTACCCTTATTCCTATTTCGACCATAAAACTGAATAAAAAATATAATTTCGCGATTAAAGAAAGAAAATGTCCGTCATATTTCACAGAGGCAGGCAGCCGTTTTCTCCATATTTTCATACAGCTACTGCTCGCTCAGTAGGGCCGTCTCAAAGCTTTGAGGTGGGCTGCGCCCTTCTCTCCTGATATAAAATTTTGATATTATAATACAGAATCAAGCTTGCACACAAATTATCTTGTATTTTGTTTATTCAATATAGTACACTTATTTCGGTATTATAATATAATTTTGTGATTATTAGGCTGTTAATTCGCTACTGAAATGCGTGAAAGATTTGTTTGTATGAGCAATTCCATGTCAAGTGATCCGTAGAATGTAAGCTATTGTTCGAAATTTTAATGAAACTTGCAGTATTTGTTCTCTTAGGTGTTGAAAGAAACACTATAAAACGATTTTTGAAAAATTCCAGAAACTTAGAATATATTGAAAATTGAACATAAATGTTGAGAAAAAGTATAATAGTAGACTTTTCAAACAAACAAAATAAAAATAATTCTATTTTCGTACTGGTTTCTGTATTAATTCAATTCAAATTTAGGCGAAACAATAAGGAAAAGAGTACAAATTTCTTAAAAATGGCGAGACAAAGAGGAAATATTTAAAAAATGGTAAAACAAGGGGATAGGGTTAAAAGTGTGAAGTACTCTGTTTTCAGTTTCCAAGAAAGTCCACACTTTATTTTCGGCTAAATGGAAAAATATTTGTATTACACTACATATGGTGCAACATTATCTTATTACGAATAATTTAAAAAAAAAACGCATATGGAATTGCTCATATAAACAAATCTTTCACGCATTTCAGTAGCGAATTGACAGCCTAATAATTACAAAATTATATTATGATACCAAAATAAGTGTACTATATTAAATAAACAAAATACAAGATAATTCGTGTGCATGCTTGATACTGTATTATAATATCAAAATTTTATATCAGGAGAGAAGGGCAAAGCTCACCTTAAAGCTTTGAGACGGCCCTGCTGAGCGAGCAGCAGCTGTGGGAAAATCTGAAGAAAACGGCCGGCCTGCCACTGTGAAATATGACGGAAATTTTTTTTCTACACTTTTTTCTACTACTGTGTCACGTTGCGCGCTACATTAAACTCAGAATTATTCTGAGCGACTTTAATCGCGAAATTATAATTTTTATTCAGTTTTGTGGTCGAAATAGGAATCAGGGTACATTACTACACATTTTAAGCCATTAAACAGCGCGATAGCTCCGTTCAATCCCTAAATAAAAACATTCAACAAAAATCCTTGCAAAACTGACATTTTAAAATATTTTTAAATTCGAAGCTCTCTACTGGATTTTAAACATGTTGTAGCACACCCCAGAATTTTTTCAAATTTTTTCCAACATATTCTTAGCTCTGGGGTCATGTGAAAGTTAACGCGTCTCAACAATGAGCCTCGCGACAGCTACTTCTATTTTGCTAATTAGCTCGGAACGAAATTTATTCACGCAAATTACAGGAACACGATTTTATTCAGAAAACTTAGCGGATTCGTGTGGTTCTTATTCGAACCTCCTCACATTTTTTTCTGTGGTCAGTGGT
>NC_046658.1:37320985-37329869 GCF_010883055.1 Belonocnema kinseyi
AGATTTCAATTTGTATGTCCCTCGAAATTTATTTGACGTTCCTTAACCATTTTTTACCTTTTAAAGGACTTACAGCACATATGTACTAAAGATTATAGATACTGATTTAAAAAATCATGCTGATCTGGTTGTCTTTCGCCTCGGTTGGGCAAGAACTCCGATGCCTCTATAATTATAACGAATTGAGCATGATGTGTTATCATACTAGATTAAAATCATGCAAATAAGTAGTTTGGATCAAATTTTAATAATATGTGACGTTTCCAGATTCTTAACATTGACTAAATTTTCATAAGTCCTCTGAGAATACAGAAAAAACTGCGGATGGGACCTGAAATAAGAACTTTGAAGCCTCCCAAAAAAGTAGAGCAAAGGAAAAATAATTTGCTTTGAAAGCAAAAATTTCTCGCGAAGTTGACATTATTAAACATAATCGGTGAAATAATATACCACTATAAAAAAAATAACAACTTCGAAGAGGTTTATTGTGTGCTTAGGTATAAAAGAATCAAAGCCACGTGTAACAGACAAGAAACGTCTTAGGTTGTATCTAGAAATAAAACAAATGCTTTGAAAGTCATATAAAAAAAATCATAAAACTTTGACAAATTTTCAACAAAAAACAATTTTGCTGAAAAAGTGTTCGAAACTCTTGGAATATACAAAGAAAAGTTTTGCAATTTTTCTAAATTTTTCCTGGAACATTTTCACTCGTTAAACTCGCCCAAATTAGTCTTAAACTTTATAACAGTACTTTCAGTGAAAGAAAAATTTAGACACAATTTACTCTGAAAAAAACAAAAGCATTCCGAGTTAAACAGCTTTCCCAAATTATAAAGTGCATCCAAGTATATTTATCTATGTAAACTGATAACATATATTCCATAATTTGGAATTTCAATTCACTCGTATTTAAAAACCCAAAATTGAAATCTATATGAAAATTCCGCATACGTAACATTTCGATAGTGCAATATAAAACAGTTTATAGTTACCTTGACAATTAACGTTAACGCATCGATGGCCACTATTTAAATATTCTATCAAATTTCTTGGTATATTTTCTCCATCATAAGCAATGTCATTAGATTTGACAACTCTAGCTGCAAGTTCTAGTAATGAAGGAGGATCGTGTGTCATATCAGACACAAATCTCACGACTAGTGGATTATCTCTTAGAGACAGCTGAAAATAACTTTTTTCGTATATATTTTGCGATGAAAGATCAAAACTAAGATTAAATATTTCCCTATTTTGAAATTCTATAACATTTATAATAATAAACATACTGTAAAAGGTTATTTCCTTAATCTGAAACAGCAAAGAATCTTTTCTTTTTACCCTATTGAATTTTTAAGAACTTTTTATTTAATAGAACAATTAAGTAAGTTATGACATATGCTTTAATTTGTTGAAAAACTTGATATTTATTCTAGGGGACTATGTCCTAAAAACTTATTTTTTAATTTTTTAATGCTCTAATTTACTTAACAATTCTGTTTTGTTTTTTAAGTTTTTAAAGAAGCAAACTTGTTTCTCAGAAAACTTATTGGAATAAAAATGACAAATTCCATGTATAGATAAAAAATTGTATTGTTGAAAAACAACTGAATTTTAATTTTTTTTAAATTTGAAGTTTCTCCCTACACCGAATTCAACAATTAATTATAGTATACATATTTTTCTTTTAAATTGTTTTTAGCAATAAACACTTACCTCTGTGAGACATTTGAGGGTGATAATTTCCGTTGGAAGTGTCCTCAATCTGTTTTTGTGAAGAAATAATGATTTTAAATTCTTCAGATTGGCTATAGAACTGGGAAGACTTTCGAGAATATTATCACAAAGAACTAGAGCTTGCAGTGATGTACACCTGCCCAAAGTAGATGGGACTTCTGCTAGCCTATTGCCTCCCATAGATAGTACTTGCAATCTAAAAAAAAACAAATAATACAACTTTTTTATTCAATTTAATTAATTTAATTTAAAACCCCTTTTTTCTTGAACTTTTATTGTATGAAAATCACATTTCGGAGGTATAAAAAGAGAAATTCTTTTATTTTCTACCACAAAAACTCTTAGAATGTATATGTATATATGCCGAAGTACGCTTTCACACGAAAGTTCCATGCTTTCATTTCGGCATTTAGCTGCGTATAGCTACTAACCCTTATTGACCCAATTTGTCCGTTTTTGCCCGTCAACGTTAAGCACGGATAACTTTGTTATTTATGTTTGAAAATATCTGCAAATCTATGGATGTGTATTTTCAAGTGTGCTCTTAAATAATCTGACCGGAAAATTTCGAAAAACCATCCCTTAACACCCTATATTTCAATTTTAAAAAAAAAAGTGATTTTTTAAGGTAATTTTTGTTTAAATCGCATTTTCGATGTGAAATAAGTCTTGGCGATAGCTGAAACCATAAAGCCTACGGCTCAAAATGTGCAAATGATAAAGTTATACTCACAGAAAATTCATTTTTCATCATTAAGGGGTTTTACGGCCACCCCTAAAATGACATATTTACGAAAAATCGCTGTTTTACGGATTTTTCTGAAAAAAATTGTTTCCGCTTTTGAAAACAGGTTAAAATGGGTGAAAATATATCACAGATATTAGATAACATATTTTATTTTGTTATCTAAGTTTAAATTTCGTTACCACCCCGTAAAATAGCCCAAAGGTGTGAAAATCGACAGTTTTTCAAAAATACTATTTTCAATTTAAAAAATTGCAAATAAATTTAGTTATCAAAATAAATAAGAGTTGAGTTAGGTTGAAATTTTAAAAATCTGTAGAATTTGATTCACGTAGAATTTTATTTCAGTGATTTTTTAATATACAGGTTCGAAATTTTTGTATGTGCTTGCGTATGGAACGTCTTTAGCCATTTCTTCAATAAAAATATTTCCAGTACTTACCGCGTCATGGTAGACGTTCATAAAGAATCCTTTTTTTGTTATTTTATGTCCTTTTTTTATTTTAAAATTTTATTATTTTATTTTTAGAAAAATCTATAATATAGCGGTTTTTCGTAAATATTTTATTTTAGGGGTGGTCGTACAAACCCTTAATGATGAAAAATAAATTTTCTGTCTGGATGATTTTGTTATTTAGACATCTTGAGCCGGAGTTTTTGTAGTTTCAGCTATTGCCAAGACCTCTTTCGCATCGCAAATGTGATTTTAAAAAAATTTACCTTAAAAAATCAAGTTCTTTTTAAATTGAAAAATAGGGTGAGAAGGGGTAGTTTTTTCGAAATTTTAATGTCATATTCTGAAGGAGCACACCTGAAAATACCCGTCTATAAATTTTCTGGTCTTTTCAGGCATAAATAACAAAGTTGTCCGTGCTTAAAGTTGACGGACAAAAACGGACAAATTGGGTCAATAAGGGCTAATTGGCATGAAAACATTCTATATATATATATATATATTTTTTTTTTAATTTAAAATCAAGTTGCTGACTTAGAAAGAAAGTTTAACTAGTTCTTAAAACCATTTTTACCGTTGCAACTTCCAAACATCCTTAGTGATTTCTGAAATGGAGTTTCCGCCCAAATACAAATATTTTAATTCCATGAGATCCAGAACCTGTTCAGGAAATTCTGTGAGTCTGTTTCCGCTCAGATTTAATTCCCTTAAGCCTGGCAGATTTTCAAAGCTCTTAAGCAAGTAATCATTTGTCAAATTATTATTTTTGGCGACAAGGCAAGTAATGGGGAGATCGCCTAGAAAATCTGGTAACTGGTTCAGACCGCAATTTGACACGTCTAAAGTTGTCAGATTCACGAATCTGACTATAGTGAAGGGAATTATGCTCAATCGATTTTGATGAAGAAGCATTGTCTCTATATTTTCAGGAGAATTTGTGCAAATTAAGTGTTCATTTATCACTTCTGTATCCAGCATCAAGTACGAGAGATCCAATGTTTTGTTTCCAGAATCTGAGTCAGAGTCACTCGAAGTATAATTTTCCATTTTCTTCTCTGAAAAAATCTAATGTTGATACACTTTTGCAATTTAGGAACTCATCATTTTTTAGTTTTTAATTTTAGTTACTTATAATTTTTATTTGGACAACAATATTTTGATGATTTAACAATAATGTATAAAACGTATTTAATTCGGGTAGAAATTAATTCCGATGACTAAGTATGTATTATGTGTTTTTTCAATATTAATAAACCGCGATTAATACATAGAAGACTTGACACGATGAGAAAAAATCAAAGATAAGACCGAGTAAGTTTCACTACACAACCTCCATTTTTAGTTGACTAAATTCATTTATCAATATTTACTTTTTTGTAGATATTTACTTCTTAATTTTTTTCACATTCTTTTTCACTATTGACCTTTTCGAGGAATACTACAGTTATACTACTAATTTAACGGAATTCTGATTATATTTTTAACTAATTTGAATTAAGCCAACACTAGTTTTTTAAATCACATGCTGAAGAAAAAAGCCATCAACAACCTCAAAATGTAAGTATAGATTTTTCATATGAGTTAACCTACATTACTGTAGGTTAAAATCTGAGTTCCTTTATTGCAATAGAAATACACTGAGAACAGTTTGTTAGAAAAACAGTCACAGAATACGTAACCAATATTGGTATTTATCTTATCTGTCTAATTTCAAAATCAACACTATTTTCCTACTCGCATGCATACATTATTTTGTCTCGCATTTAATAATTAGATTAATTTACATTATTATTCTTAATCCAAGAACACAAAAATTTCCCCAGAATACAAATTTTAATATAAGCTACTAATATACAATCATTCTTATCATTATATGCATGTTTAAAATTCTAATTGAACTTTACTTGGCCGAAAACTTTTTTAATACAATAACACTCCCTTTCTTTTTTATTGTTCTTCACAACTAGAGACAAATAAGAGCTGTTAAAAAATTCTCCACTACGCTTTCTGCACTTTTCGATCGCTAAAGTTTTGTATTAATTGGAGTCACAAAGTCAATATTAAGACTTATTTATCTTAAACTTTTTTCTGCGTTTCACTTTTACATTTCCAGGTTGAAGATCACTTTTGCAATACATACCTATTTGGTGTGTATGTATAGAAGTATTATTCCCCGATCAGCGAGTTTAGTCACTGAGGAAATAGATGTATTCTGTGAGAAATTTAATATAAATTTTCAAAATCCCTGTCTCTGGTAAATATTTGGAAAAAGAGACTGGCGCGGAGCCGTCCATGATAAGTGGCCTGACTGCAAAGCACGCGGCACTCCGTTATCGCTTTTACGTTTTTATGTAGTACGGCATTTTATCAAGAGACAAGAGAGACCAAGAGAGACACAGGCGTTCGTCGACTTACAATCTGCAAATCACGACCTTTCATGTTAGAGACTGTTTTTCGAAATTGACCATTTTCCATCTAATTCAATATTTTAAAATATAATTTTATTAACATAAATATATTATCAATGGAAAAAAATTTCAAAGTAGTAATAATTAAATTAATAATAGATAATAAATGATGGGTCGCAGTACGGAACTAGATAACCAACATGTTTCTGAAAATCGGCTTTTGCATACAAAATTCTTTAAAAATGAAATACATTTTATGTTTAAAGGGTTTATTCAAAATATCATTTGTAATATAGTAATAAAAAGTTTAGTAATTCAAAACCAGATTACTGATTTTCTGTACTTGTCTCTCATCTTCTTTTTGTTTAAATTGCCTAACCTCTTTCTTATATTTTTCTAAACCTTCTTCTGACCAGCTTCCTCTTCGAAAATTTTTCAAATGCATTAAAATAATAAGATACTACTTTTTTCAAAGAATAAGTCCTTAAATAAAACTATTTGCCACCTTTTTCAGCACCACAGTACCAACCAAATTCTAACCTAAAATCTTAATTTTCTACAAAAAGCCACTATTATGTTATGTTCCCTTAACTTTTCGCCTTGCGATCAGTAACTATGTTTCCTAAAATTGTTATCGTTTATTTATAAAGAAGAATATACCTTTATTTTTATAACACTGTCAACGAAAAATTGTCTATCACAGTGCGATACCGTCATTCTAAATCTTTATTTTCCGGGAACAGAATCATTTTTTTTATTTTTCTTTCAATTTAGCTACTAAATATATTGGCAGTAAGATTTTATTCTTTGCGTCAACTGAAAATTTCACTTTATATCGTGATTCGCAACCAAGCTTGTTCCAATTTTAGGTTTATGTCACTTTGAGATTGTCAACTTCCGCATTCTATTTCTCGGAACCGTATAATATTTTCTAATCATACTTTGTTGGCCTTAATTTAGGAACATTTCAGCTCGTATGAGTAAACTAGTGTTTCTCTTTAAGGGCATGTGATACTTGGAAAATTGTCGATTACACCAGTTTTAGGTTTCTCCGGCTTTTTTTCTAAAATAATAAATATTTTGTCTTAAAAAATTTGGAAAGGATAGCGAACTTGCTAACGGACGTCCCCGCACACTTTTGTGTGCGTTTTTTTTTAAATTTGATATTGCTAACAACGTGTGTGTATGTTTCGAGGTTATGTGTGTTACAATTCTCCCGAGCTTTACTTCCAAACTACACAATGTTTTTGGCCGAAAACTTTGGACTTACAAATAAACATAGTAACTAATCTCCCGGAACTAACCTTGTTTGCAGGCAATCAAAATGTTTATTTCATAAATAATTTCCAAATTATCGGAAAGGCAGAGATAAAAAACGACGTAACCTCAAAATAATGCACATGAATAAAATTTTTATTTAGCACAATACATTTTTTTTGTTATTATCCTTCAAAAAAGAGTTCGGGGACGTCCGTTATGACATTTTATAGCATCTCCGAATTCAGTTTTTAAACATTTTCATTTTTGTGGAATAAAGCCGGGGGAACGGTACCTGATTGACCACACGACGAAGTATCACATGCCCTTAAATGGTGATTTCGATTTTACTAAATATTATTTCGCTCTTCTGAAAAATTATGATTTTGTTGGTTACCCTGTGGGGAAAAAATTAGGGATGCCCTAGAGACGTATTTGGGACATCTTTAAGGCATCTTTTATAATTTGTCTTTTGGTCAACCTAGAGATGCTCTTAAAATGTCTAATGTCAGTACAAAAGATATCCCGAGACCGTCCATGTCTTTAAGACGTCTTTAGGTCATATTTAGGACATTGGACGTCTTAGAGACGTTGATTGGCCTGACATGGAACGTCCCAAGGACGTTCTTGGGATTTCCTTAGTTTTGTGCCCACTCGGTATCTAGTTATGTACTGCAATTTATTATAATAAATAATGCATAATGAATAACGCATAATGAATAATGAATATAGAATAATGAATATTAAATAATAAATAATGAATAATAAATAATAGATAATACATTTTGACAGGAAACGTGCGAAGCATACGGAATTTATTTTTACATTCTCATTCATGAGAGTGTAATGTAATAGTCCAAATTTTCGATCTCTGGTTTTTAACGGATCTTTAAGTTTTGGCATGCACAGAATCCGAAAATCATAACATTTTACCGGTGTCTGTCTGTTTGTATGGCTGTACGTCTGTCTGTATGTATGGTTGCCTGATGTTGTAGCCACGATAACTTTTGAAGGATTTGTACAATCGAGTCAGCCTTTGATACACATCTTAAGGTTCCCAAAATAAAGGTAAAGTTCAGTAAGCAGATGTTTCCAACCAAAATTAAAAAATTTAGAGCATTTTCAAAATTTGAAAAAAAATTATTGTTTATTTTAGAAATTTTTGACAAAAATTCTTATAGATGGGTAGAAGAATAGCAAATTATCCAAAAAATTCAATTTGAATGAAAATTAGAAAAGTTATATACTTTTGAAAATATTGAAAATTTTCAGAAAAATAGAAAAAATATTTTCCTGATAGATTAGGAAATTTCATTTAAAAAATTATTTAAAAAGTTATATGCTTTTCAACACTTCGAAAACTTTTTTAAAAAAAAAGGAAAAAATTTTTTTTGTATAGGTTAAGAAATATCATTCCAAATTTCTACTAGATATAAAATATATGTATTTCGAAACTATTCTCGTAAGGTTTCTTAATTAGACAAAAGTTTAAAAAGTTAGATCATTTTCAACAATATGCCTTTTTTAACAGATCCGTCAGTTTAAAACGTTGTTTTTAGTAGATTTGAACAACCCAGATAACAAAGAGTCGTCTCGATGCAACCTTACCCTGGCGGACTGAATGAGCGGAAAGGAGCCTCTAGAGCCTAGAGTCTAGAAAGTACCCTCAATCTTTCAGCGGGCGCGCTCTGTAATGTACCATGAGCGAGCGCTTGTCGTAAATTTTACGTCATTCAGACTTATCCAAGTTAACGAAACAATTTCAAAGTGTTTCGATGTGAAACAACTACAAAATTTTTAAACTGAAAACAGAAGCCCCGGAGTCACGTTCCTGAAGCCCCAGATTATGTTCTGAACCTATGAATAATATTGAACGACCCCTAATATTCAAATCTATCACTTTTAACGAAACAATTCGAAAGTGTGTCCAGGTTGTCCTAAGCATATCCCATAGATATCCCGTTGGATATCCCGCAAGGCGGAAATTCGGATACCCTGGCGGACCGAAGGAACCGAAAGGAGCCTCTACAAAGGACCCGTGTAGACCCCATTCGGTTTCTTCATTTCGGTTTCTTCGCTCCGCCACGGTATGCGCCGGCACGCAGTCTGACTGACAGGACCCATTGTTCAAGCACATGAGTAGCTCGGTATAAGCGCCATTGCTGGCAATATTGCCCGCCCGACCGTCTGGTGACCAATCTGCCGGCTATATGGAAGCTCGAAATACCAATGAATGGATTGCTTTAATTATAATTATTAGTATGTTCAAAAATATTAGTTTGA
>NC_046658.1:37329969-37338753 GCF_010883055.1 Belonocnema kinseyi
ACGTATTTTTGTTCCGTGACTGTTTCAGCTGACATATAGATATGATGTGAATGCTACAACTTTTGTTGTGTGCCGCGATGGCATGGTTGCGTATTCAGAAGTTGTTCCCGAGGTCACCACCCTCAGTTACAAATACATTTCAAAATTATTTTATAGATTGCAACTCGTATACTAGTGTAGTAGTTAAGACTGTTGACTTGCGTGCTTAGGTTTATGCGTTCGAATCCCCCCCCTTGCGTGCAAAATTTTAATTGTATTATAAGCATTATAACTTACAAATAACGATTAATTATAAGTATATTCGAAAATATTTATAAGAAATAACCGTGCTCTTATTTATTAATTATTCTTTAGCGATACTTTTTCACAATTTATAGTAATGTCTTAACTGTAGTCTACGCCGATAACATAATTCAGATCTCTTTATATTATTCGTTAAATTGACATGATAATTCGTAAATACAGCATCCAGGGACTGTACAGAATAAGGATTGGATCGGTAAAATCTACTGATCCGCAGGTCAGCATCACTTGAGAATCGATACTAGTAACATCATTGATAGTCATTCTTATTTGCCTATAATTGTAACGTTTACTGAACTGTCATGTTGTCCAAATACGTACTAGGAAGATTGGTAGATTTAACTTGGTTTTCAGTGAAATGTAAGGTTCTTTTTTCTGCGTGTATAAGTAAAATCACAGGTATACTGTAAACGTTCCCGCCTCGTCGATTTGGCACCACTGCATTCACTGACAGTGAATCGGCCTGTGCCTTTCGCCGACCGACATTTGGCAACTGACAAATAGTAATGTTCAATCCTAAATGCAAAAGATTGAAAATGGTTCGATTTCTATAAAAATGAGTATCTATACGTTTTTGGGGCCGTTGAATTTGGTTTCAGAATTTCAAAATTCAAAATGTCCGATACCGAAATTTGAAAATCATGGAATTGTCATGGAATTGTAAAAATGCATTCTTTTGTTTGGCATACATGGTTTTATTAAAAAATTTACACATTTGGTAAAAAAATAAAAATTGTTGTAGAAAATTGGACTTTTTGGAATAAAAATTCGCAAATTTGGTAGAAATGTGAACCAATAGGATAAAAATTTTTTTCCTAAATTCATATTTTTTGTTGGAAATTGAACTGTTTATTTGAAAATTTAACAATTTTGTTGAAAGTTCGTTTATTGTTTGTGGAAAATTCAACAATTTGGTCATAAACGTACTTTTTTATTAACAATTCATTTTTATATTTAAAGTTTAACAATTCATTTAAGAATGTAAATTTTTTTTTTGAAATTAATTTTTTTTATATCGAAAGGTAATTTTTTTACTTTTGGTTTAGTATTTAAACCTTATAATTTTATGATTTAACTTTTCTTGAAAATTCTTCTTTGTGGTTATAACATTAATCTTGGTCTTTAAAAACTCATCATTTTGGTTGAGGATGCAACTATTTCTTTTTAATTTTTTCATTTTTCATTGGATAAAAATGGTTATAATTTCCCTTTTTAGTTGTTGAAAACCGGTTATTATAACTAAAAATTTTAATTCATTGCACTTTTCGTTAAAAATGTGTGGCTTATACGTTAAAAATTCAAATACTTGGATGTAAATTAAATTTTTTGTTCAAAATTCATATTTATCGTTAAAAATTCAACTATTCTTCAAAATATAACTATCTTCTTGAAAATTTGTTTATTGTTTGTGTATTATTTTCCTGAAAAAGCATATTCATATTTAGCCGTAAATTAACATTTTTGTTGAAAATTTATATTGCTGACTGAAACATAAACTATTTATTTGAAACTATGTTGTTGGAAATTCTTTTGTTTTAATGAAGCATAATTTTTCCTTATCTGCAAAGTTTTATTTCACTTTTGGTTGAAAATATGTCGCTTATAGGTTACAAATTCAACTTTATCGTCGTAAAATAACTTCTTTCTCCAAATTTATATTTTTCATTGAAAATTAAACTATTCATTTGAAAATGTATCTATTTTATTGGAACTTCTCTTACTTTTTTGAAATTTTCTTATCGCGAAAGTTTATTATCCCACTTTCGGTTGAAAATGTCTCTTATCAGTTTATGATTCAGCTATTCAATCACAAATTATGTTTTATGTTGAAAATTGGTCTTTTTGGTCATAAAATTAATCTTGCGTTTGATAAATTCATGATTTTGGTTAAAGGTTTAAACTATTTTGTCAAAAAATCGTCTTTTTTCTTGAATGCAACTGGTTGATAATTCGATTTTTTGTCCAAAAAAGTTTTTAACTGAAATTTAGTGATTCCATTTTTGGATAAAAATTCATCAATTTTATTTAAAAAATTAACTATTTGGTCGTAAATTAACATTTTTCTTGAGCATAGATATTTTTGGTTACAAATTTCACTACTTATTTCAAACTAACTTTTTTTTATTCTTTTGTCTTATGCGAAAAGAGTTTTTTATATGAAAAGTTTAATCTCACTTTTGGTTGAAAATATGTTGCTTATAGGTGCAAATTTCAACTACGTTGTCGTAAACTTCATTCTTAAACATTCATATTTTTTGTGTGTAAAATTAAAGTAATTATTTAAAAATCTAACTATTCAGTTTTGAATTCTTCTTTTTTTTTGAAAAATAATTTTTTATCTGAAAAGTTTCATTTAAGTTATGGTTAAAAAAGTGTCGTTTACAAGTTGAAAATTCTACAATTCTACTATTTGGACGTAAATTAACTTTTTTATTAAAAATCATATTTTTTGGTAAAAATTTAACTCTTTTTGAAAATATAACTATCTTTTTGGAAATTTGTTCACGGTTTCTGTAGTGTTTACCTTAAAATTAAGTTTTTTTCCTTAAAGTTAACTATTCATTTGAAAATGTAACTATTTTGTTGAAAATTCTCCTTTTTTTTAAATTAATTTTTCATACGAAAAAGTTAATTATTCTACTTTTGATGAACTTAATTTGTCTGAGAAAATTTTATTGGTAATACGGTCCAATAAAAATAATAGTGGATTCAGTTGCCCATAAATCATGTTTTATTTTTCAATTTCTTTACAAAAGGCAACGTATGTTTCGACCTTGTTGCAGTCCTTCTTTGAGGTAATTTTTTTGTGGAAACTTAATTTTTTGTATGATTTTTCAAATAAGTTTGTGATTCAACTATTTTGAAAAAATGCATGTGATTTGTTAAAAATTCGTCTACTTGATTTTAACATTAATTTTGTTTGCTGCAAATGCATCATCTTTGTTGAGGATTGAATTATTTTCTCAAAATTCACCATTTTTCATTTGGATGCAAGTGGTTGATAATTTTTTTTATTTGAAAATTAGTTTTTAAGCTAAAAGTTGAACTATTCCATTTTTGGTTAAAAAATTACCTTTTTAAACCAAAAATTCAACTATTTGGTAGTAAATTAACATTTTTGTTGAGAATGTATATTTTTGTTACAAATTAAACTATTTATCTAAAATGTAAAAATTTCTTTACAATCTCGGTTATTTTCTGTGGAATATTAGTTTCTGTTTATCTAAAAAGTTAAGCAATCTATTTTTGTTTGAAAACTTATTCTTTTTAGTTAAAAATTCATGTATTTTGTTGAAATTCTTCCTTTTCGTTTCAAAATATATCTTGCATGGTACTCAATTTTTTGTGTAGATATTATTGGTATTTAATGTATCTATAAAGATTATAATTTAATTCTTTTATCTGAACAGTGTCACGCGTTACAAAACCTTTGCGAACCCATTCCTATGCGACACTTTGTAACGTTAGAGCAGACCCTTAGAATGTCAAGTAATATGTGGACGATTCGTTGTAAATATCCGAGGTGTAAGGTGTAAGGTTTAATATCCGAAGTCTTTCCACGAAAGATATTTTGTTCATTTTTGTATTTAACGCACATTTAAGCAACAATAAGCAATAGGGTGCTTACATAAGCTTTCATTTTGCTTTCAATTTGCAAATATAATATTCGGAATCTCCGAATTATAGCGATTCCAACCATATTATATTTTACGTGAAAATTAAAGAATAAATGGTAAAGTTTATGTGAAATTTTATTGAAAAGATTGCAGTATATTTTACTCAAATCCATTGCAGAAACTTAAATATATCAATGCAATATTTCACTTGGAAATTTCGAAATATAAAAGATTTTCATTAAGTCAGAGTTAAAAGAATTGTTTTTCAAATCTAACTTTACAAATTTTGAACAGGGATAAAAAGTTGAATCTGCCTAATTATTGTCGAAAAAATTATTAATACTGAATTCGGTTAATTTTGAAAAAAATTATTATTCTTTCCTTAAACATAATACCTTTGATATAAACTGCTTCAGATGCTTGACTACTGGTACTTTTATTTTCTTTTTATCAACATAAGCCTCAATAAAACAGACTAATTTACAAACAAAAATAATTGTACTTTCAACCAAACAAGATAAATTATAAAGCATAATTAGAATAGTTGACTTTGAAGTTTAAACATTTATTTTTAAATGAATAAAAACGAATTTTCAACAGGATAGTACAATGCTCGCCCAAATCAATGCATATTTTACTGAAATGAAAAGTCTTTAAAAACCAAAACATATTAAAAAAAATAATAATAATTTACCAAACAGTTGCATTTTCACCCGGAAATATTAATTTTATACCCAAGAAGATTAAATTTTATCAAAATAAATGAATTTCCACAAAAATATTTTAAAATGTGGAATTTCTAACCAGATACTTAAATTTTCAACTAAAGAAATAAATTTTCAACTTAACATGGAAAAGTTAAATTTTCGTTTTAAAAAAATCGGTTTTCGTTAAAAAGTCAAAATATGTTTATTCAATTATAAATTTGGAAAAAATTCGAGTAAGTTTAAGATGTATATTTAGAAGTTTGGAAATCTTACAGAATAATTTAAAATTTGAAACAAAATGTAGAATTTTGAAGATTGGACCAGAACATTTAAATTAAAAAAAAAATTTTTTAAATTAATTTAGAACATATTTAAAATTTTTTCATTTTCCAGGATTTTCAAAAAATTGTAAGAAAAATTCGAGCTTCGAGATAATAAAAAAATTAGCATGAGCTTCCTGGAAAAAATTTGTAACGATTGTTCAAAATTAAGTTTCAAGAGAATATTACTAAAGAATTCGGAACACACTGTGAGGTATAAAGTAATGTTTCTAGTCTAAAATTGTTAAAAATTATATAATTTAAAAAGTTTATAAATTTTTTGATGGATTCTTCTTTTGCACATTTTGGCTGAGATTTTTTTTATTGACTGAAAAAGACTTCTTAGTTAAAAATTCATATCTTTTTTTAGAAATTCCTTTTTTCATTCGAAAATTTTTAATGTGGGGGAGGTATTTTCAAGTAACATTATTAATATTAAGTGCAATAGAAAAAGAACCACGTGGGGGGGGGGGGGGGCAAAATTCCTATAAAATTTATCACGTTTGTTTGGCAAGTTTAAACGCGCACAGGGTTTAGGGTATGATTATAGTTAAAATTAAAACATTATAGAAACAATGAAATTTATCTACGTTTGTCACACGTTCGAGTTCAAACATACGGTCTGGCGAGGGGAAGGGGATCTGGAAAAGGGAGTGGGTGTGGCTTGTATTCGGACGTATGTGCACTAGGTTGGCTCCAAAATGTTCTGCAAATTTTGTTTTCACTCTAGAGGGCAAGACACCCCCCCCCCTCCCCCAGTTTCCATTTCTGGAGACAGAAAATCCGGAATTTTTTCCGAAATTCAAATAGTAACACGTGTCACCGGGCATTTCAAAATCCCATCTAATTAACATGGAGAAATTTAGAATTTTCGAAAAATGGAACTCATGTTACCGGGTTTCATCGAAATGTGCCAAGTGTTTTAGGAGTTCAAGAGGATTGTCGACGAAATAAAAAACACTATTAACTTTTATTTTCAACTGACCGTCAACCTTCCCATAGCGTCCCAAATATTACAATTTGAATATTTACCATGTCTTTTTAAATAATTTTCCATTGTTTAAACAATGTTAAATTATGAAAACAATTATTTATTCCTCAAAAACATAAAAAATAGTCGTATTTTCTGATTGAAATGTAATATTTTGTCATAGTTTGGAGTAGTACATTTTTCTAAAAACAGGATGTAATTATTTAAACACATAATTATTGTTTATTTTCAGAATTTCTAAAAATTGAGCCAGATATCTCCACTTTCTTTCAAATTGCTATCTTATGCTACTTTCTGTTGAATACTTACATAATTTTGGTACATGTTTTTCTAATGATTAATAAATTACTATTTGTTTAAACAATTTTTATTTGCTTAAGCAGTTATTTTTCGATAACTAAAAAAATGAAATGAAATATAAGACATACAATTAATTACGATTTTATAAGTATTTGTTGTTTAAACAAATACTGAAAGCAATACGTACAAATACGTGCAAGCAATGACAAACAAATATGTTTCAATCGGAAAAAAATTAAAAAATAAAATTTAATTTTTTTATTTTTGGGTTATATTTGTGGCGCTGCGGGTAAGGTGGGGTAGGTTAAAAACGAAAGTTATGAGTATTGTTTTATTTCATAGATACTCCTCCTTTCGGGTTAGGGGGGGGGGGGGGGGGGGGGGGGGGAGACTTGCTCTGTAGCCCGAAAAGCGTTTTTTTGGACAACCCTGATGTACACTATACCTTCTTAGAAATTAATCGAAAATGAAATAATCAATTAAACCTAAAAGCAATAAATGATCAGAAAATGAATTATTGTGCATAATAATATTCTCTTACAATAATTCTTGAAACTTGCAGTTTTTCTTTTAATTTTCCACTTTAGGTCAACTTTTAAACTATAGTGAGTTAATAATCAATTTAAAAGTTAACAAATGTAAGTTTTCAAAAATGTTTTTATTTTGTAGAAATTGTTTACGCATTACGTGGTTGACAGTTGTACCCCCATTATTAAAATTTTTTTAGAGTTCTGAGTGCCTCTTCAATAGTTCTGGAGTCCTTTATATGTTTTAGCAATAGTTCTGATAAGTGAAGCATTGCAAAATGACTTTTCGCAAAGGTGGGGGGGGGCTAACTGCACGCTCCCCCCCACTTTTGCAAAATTGAACTTTTTTTGGAGTTCTGAGTAGATTAAACATAGTTCTAGGATTCCTGATCATTATAAAAAATAGTTCTGGCTAATTTCACCAAAAAACCGGATTTAAAAAAAAAATAGCTAGCTCCCACTTTTTGAAAAATTGACTTTTTCTTCAATTATGCTCTGGTTCCAGAAGAGTTCTGGAGTTCTTTAATACAAAAAATTGAAAATTAAAAAAAAAATAGTCAAAAAACAACATTTCCAAAAATACAAAACGTTGACAAATTTCTCGTTTTATCAACAGGGGTCTTACAAAAAAGTCCCATAACACTTTTCGATGAAGTAAAAATTCAAAGAACTGTAGCACTTTTAGGAAAATTCAAAATTTTTTAATTTTAAAATGTTGGGAGTTATAAGAATTCTGGTCAGAGTTCTGAAATTTTTCATGCTATATATAAAACAAGTATCATACAACTTTTCAATCCAGTCAAAATTCGAAGAACTATGACACTTTTAAAAAAATCCAAAATTTTGGAATTTCTAAATGTTAAAAGTTTTAAGAGTTCTGATGGGAGTTCTTGGCTTATTAATTACAGTCCTGTAAAAAAGTGTTTCAATACTTTTCGATGATCGCAAAATTCAAAATCCAAAAGTTTTTATTTCCAAAATGTTCAAAATTCTAAGAGTTCTGATAGGAATTCTGGACTTCATAAATACATTTGTACAAAATTTCTCTCAAATTTCTCGATCAAGTCGAAATTCGAAGAAGTACCGCACATTTCGATCATCCAAAAGCTTGTAATTCTAAAATTTGGAACGTTCCAAGAGTTCTGATCGGAGGTCTGGACTTTTTCATAAAAGTTCTACAAAACAGTGTTATAAAAATTGTCGATCAAGTCCAAATTCGAAGAACTATTGCACTTTTAAGAAAACCCCAAATTTTAAATATTCCAAAATTTGGAGAGTTCTAAGAGTTCTCATTGGAGTTCTGGACTTATTCATGCTACACTGTGAAAAATAAAAAAAAAATTGAACCATTTAGAATGGTAAAATTACCAACAAAAAATTGGTGCAATTTTGCTACTCTGATTATACAGTGAATACCACTTGCAGGCTAAAAGTTCCAAACAATCTTGTGCTTGTGAATCTGTGACATTCAGAGTAGGTAATAAATAAACCCACTTTTAGAGTATTGAATTTGCTAAAGATGGTAAAAGTACAGAAACTGTTAAAAATTTCTTTTTCCAACGTAATTTCACAGCTTTAAATTTGATAGTTGATAACGCAGCGGACTTGCACAGCTCTGAACGTAGTGTAAGTACAAGTAACTTTAAAGTTTTAAAGTTGAGGAGAATAATGAAAAAATGGTAACATTAAAATCATGTGTAAAAGAGCGTGTTTCAGGACGGTATAAATTATGGAAAATATTATTTGAAAAAACTGATAAAAAATATTAAATAAGAAGTTTTTTATTTACAAAACTGTTGCCTGCCGCATTCCTTATTTGAACGGGAAATTTACCATTTCTAGTCAAATTATGATTATTCGCATTCCTCATGTAGATGTTAAAGTTACCATGTTGAATAAAACACGAATATTATGGTTAGAACAGTGATCCCAGATCTGAAACGAGATGCGGTCCAATACTATGACAGGGCTATGTCCGTGTGAATATAGTAGGAGACGCTGTAAATGACTGAGTTGCGC
>NC_046658.1:37338853-37345416 GCF_010883055.1 Belonocnema kinseyi
GCGCGCACAACTCAGTCATTTACAGCGTCTCCTACTATATTCACACGGACATAGCCCTGTCATAGTATTGGACCGCATCTCGTTTCAGATCTGGGATCACTGGGTTAGAATGCCTTCACCTTAAATTCGTAATGCATTTGTAATTTCACAAAATATGTCTGGAAGCTTACATAACCTAAAAGTTAAATTCCATACTGAAAGTGGATATTCGTTATTTGCAGTCAAAGCGTTACTTTCGGAGCTACTCTGAAAGCGGTAAAATTAGCAGAAATTTTTTGTACTGTGTAGCTAACTTGTGTCAAAACATAAACTAAAATCTAAGGCAACTGATTCTAGTTTTCATCTTTTGATTGCAAGTCACATATAGTTGGAATCGAAAAAAAACCTAGATTCCGAATATAATATTTTTAAATTGCTGATTGAAAAATTAAAAAAATTTCATGTTTCGCCTTTTATTCTTATGGGCATTGCGTTCGGGCTCAGGTAGAAACCGTAGGAAAAGTCTAGCGGGTGGAATTAGCTGAGAAGGTAGATGGCAATAAAATGAAGATTGCATGATTTAACTCACCTTTATTATTCAAAACAGAGTAGTGATCCCTTAAGATTCGGTCGCAGCCCGACTCGCACTATTACCTGCTTAAGTGTATCCCCACCATTGCTACCCCTCACTTGCCTCTACCCAGTACATCTCGCTTCGGATTAGAGGCGGGTATACCTGAGATTTTGAAATTAGTATCCATTGTACTTGTAATCCCTTTGTATTTGCAATGCTCATTCATAGAATTTCTATATATTACTCTAATTTGTAAAGCTCAGAATTTAAATTTATTATGTTTTGAAGTCCTTTAAACTGGAAATTAAAAACTTCGCAAATGTTACCATTTTTAACGTTTTAAAAGTGAGGTTTGACTGCAATTTTTTATGCATCAATCTGCAATAATTTTCGTGGAAACATTTTATATGAATTTAAATTGATGGAATTATTAATGCTTTTAATTCGAAATAAAATAATTTTGCCACATAAAGATTCTAAAGAAATTGAGTTTTACAAACACAGAATTTAAAATTTATAAAACTTACACGCCAATAATTGAAAAGTTGGCCAATCTTACTATTTTACATATTATTCAATTTTTTTTAACGTTATCAGTTTAAAATTCATGGACTTTATTACTTTGAATTTCAAAATATTGTATAACTAGTACTAGTTTGATTCAATGTACATATTAATATAAGAATTACGTTTAATCACGAAAATAATTAAAACGTTAAGATTAAAGCTTATTGTAAATAGTGTTTGTAACCAAATATTTTGTAAACAAATACAAATTTTTGACAGTTACACATAGAAAAAATGCGGTTTCTAAATTAAAATGAGAATGAATAATAGCACTGCGTACTAAGATTCATTCTGTGAAAATTCCTGGAATATTTTATAATTAATACATTTTTATTATCATTTGTGACTGACTAAAACATTAAACTTAATCTTAAGCTATTGAATGAAAGAAACGAATTTCTTGTACTTGAATATCTAAAATTTCTAATTTATTCATCTAATTTGTTTCTGAAACTAGAAATTGTTATATTTTACGCTATTTTATGATAATTTATTTTTTCAACTAAAAATTCCTCCTTTTAGGATCCGTGCCATTGCCCCCCCCCCCCCTATGCCATTTAATCATAACGTTAGACGATGAAGTATGGTGAAATCTTATTTCATTTTCAACTAAAGAAGATAAGTTCTCAACGACAAATGTAATAGTTGATATTTTAGGCAAGAAAATATTATTAATTTAAATCAAAAGCAGCTGGATAGAATAAAAGAGAGCGATTTTTAATAAAAAAAAGTTAAATCCTCACTCAATGCAGATGAATCTTCAACCAAAATGTTATTTACATTTTCTTCTTTTTCAGCCGTTCTATATGCTTAAACAGTTAAAAAATTTGATTTCAAAATCTTAGAAATCCTAAATTTTGTTGAAAATGTTATCGAATGTTTTTGAATTCGTTATCATTTTTTAAATTCTTCCTAAACTTCTTAACAACTCCTTTTTATATTATTCGAGTTTGCCATAAAACTTCTAATAAATCCTGCAAAATTAAAATAAGCTGTTAAACTCTTCCATATTATTTTCGGACAATTTTGAAAATATTATTAAATCTTAGTAAATATATTCTTAAAATTAATTTTTAAAAATAATCATTTTTAACTTTCCAATTTTAAAATAAATATCGGTAAATTGCAAAATAAATAAAGTCTAAGTTTCATAAATGACAATTTTAGAAATCTTTTTCAATCTTTTTAAATATGTTCTTAAAATTAATTTTAGAAAATAATCATTTTTAATTTTCCAATTTTAAAATAAATATCGGTAAATTTCAAAATAAATAAACTAAAAGTTTCATAAATTGTACAGATCGAATGTTAAAAAAAATAATTCACGCTCTAAGTTTCAATGCTCTAAATTGAACAACGAAACAACCAATCTGGATTTTTTTTTAAATTATATAATTTTAAGTAATTTCAATTGAAAAGCATTAAAACTTAAAAGATTACATGTTTTTCATGACCACTTTTTAAATTAGAAGTTAAATCCTTTTTATTTTGAGTTGCCACATATCAATAATTGTTGAATAGTTATTTATAAATACAAATTTTCTTCAAAATCTTATTAAATATTCATTTAAAATGATGTTTTTTAAATTAAAAATCATTAAAAAATTGTACAGGAATCTTAAGTATATATTTTTATTATCTGAAAAGTTTAAATATTATTTAAAAACGTCTCTTAAAAACTTCTAAATATCTTTTAATCTAATCGATTTTTCTTTAAAGTGATAATTGTTCAATTTTCATTTAGTCTTCCAAATTCGTTTTTGGTTTTAAACTCTTTTTAGAAATTCTGTAACAAATAATTTATAAAAGAAAAAAAAATTGAAAATTTTTCCATAAATTCTTAATCAATTCTGCAATATAAAAATACATCTTAAAAGTTTCTGATTTTTCGATAAAATATTGGTAATCTCTTGAAATCTTCTCAAATATGAATTTTCAATAAAAATGTAGATTTTCAATTCAAGAAAATAGTTTAATTTTTAACGAAATAGTTTAATATAAATATTCTTGAGAAGTTTCCACCAAGAAAAATAGTCATCTAACAAGAAACAAGACTTTTTAATACACGATTTTGTATTCAAATAATAGAATTTTCAAATAAAAAAGTGCAAACATCAATAAAATATTTTAACTATATGTTTAAAGATCAATGTTTGAAAAAAACTACCTTTCGAACTGAAAATATTTAAATTGGCAATCAAATTAATTTTTAACTACAATACTAATGTGTTCCTAGGAACTATCTAGGAACTAGCTAGGAACGGAAACCTCCAAGTGGACCCTGCTGGACAATGCTTCCAGGCTCATTCGTGGGCTTGTAAGCAGCTGATCTGTTCCCCTCATTTGAGGCGCCCAGGTCTTCTTGGCTCGATCTGGCTTCATATTGAGGGCGTTCACTCGCGTAGCCTTATGAAGCTTGCGAGCAATTTTTCTATTACATTTCGCTAGATAGTAGATAGGGACAGTGGTTGTGGCGTTAACGACACAAGCCGCTATGGGATACCTGGATATCCGTTCCTAGTTCCTATCAGAACTCTTAAAACTTCTAACATTTTGGAATTTTTTAATTTTGGCTTTTCTTAAAGGGGTCATAGTTCTTCGAATTTTGACTTGATCGTAGAGTTGTATAACACTTTTTTGTGTAGCTCTCATAAAAAAGTCCAGAACTCCGATCAGAACTCCTATAACTCTCCACATTTTCAAATTAAAGAATTTTTTATTTTCTTAACAGTGCCATAGTTCTTCGAATTTTGACTTGATCGAAAATTTTTATAACTCTCATTTTGTAGAGTTCTCATAAAGAAGTCCAGAACTCCAATCAGAACTCTTAGAACTCTCAAATTCGTTAAAGTTTAAAATGTTGTTTTCATAGAAGGTTTTTGTGTTTTCTAAAAGTGCCATAGTTCCTCGAATTTTGACTTGATCGAAAATTTGTATTACACTTCTTTGTAAAGCTCTCAAAAAGAAGTCCAGAACTCGCATCAGAACTCTTAGAACTCTCAACTTTTTGGAAATTAAAAAAATTTTGTTTTTCATTTTGGGCCATAGTTCTTCGAATTTTAAGTTGATTAAAAAGTTTTATAATACTTTCTGTTATATATAGTATGAAAAATTCCAGAGCTCTCATCAAAACTCTTAGAAGTCTAAACATTTTGGAATTTAAAATTCCTTTGTTTTTCTTGAAAGTGCCATAGTGCTTCGAATTTTAACTTGAAGGAAAAGTTTTATAACAATTTTTTGTACAGCTCATATGAAGAAGTTCAGAACTCGCATCGGAACTCTTAGAATTCTCAACTTTTTGGAATTTAAAAAATTTTTGTTTTTCTTCAAGTGCCATAGTTCTTCGAATTTTAAGTTAATTGAAAAGTCTTATAATATTTTCTGTTATATATAGCATGAAAATTCCAGAACTCCCATCAGAACTCTTAGAACTCTAAACATTTTAAAATTTTAGTTTTTCTTGAAAGTGCCATAGTTCTTTGAATATTAACTTGAAGGAAAAGTTTTATGACACTTTTTTGTATAGCTCATATGAAGAAGTCCAGAACTCTGATCAGAACTCTTAGAACACTCAACATTGTGAAATTTCAAAATTATGGATTTTTTTAAAGTACCGCAGTTCTTCAAATTTTGATATGATCGAAAAGTGTTATGACACTTTTTTGTAGATCTGTCATTATTAATTCCAGAACTCCAATCGGAACTCTGAAAACTTTCAACATTTGGAAATTACAAAATTTTGGATTTTTTTAAAAGTGTCATAGTTCTTCGAATTTTGACTGGATTGAAGAGTTGTATAATACTTGTTTTATATATAGCATGAAAAATTTCAGAACTCTGACAAGAATTCTTATAACTCCCAACATTTTAAAATTCAAAAATTTTGAATTTTCCTAAAAGTGCTACGGTTCTTTGAATTTTTACTTCATCGAAAAGTGTTATGGGACTTTTTTGTAAGACCCCTGTTGATAAAACGAGAAATTTGTCAACGTTTTGTATTTTTGGAAATATTGTTTTTTGACTATTTTTTTTTTAATTTTCAATTTTTTGTATTAAAAAACTCCAGAACTCTTCTGTAACCAGAGCATAATTGAAGAAAAAATCAATTTTTCAAAAAGTGGGGTTTAGCTATCTTTTTTTGAAACCCGGTTTTTTGGTGAAATTAGCAAGAACTATTTTTTAAAATGATCAGGAACTTTAGAACTATGTTTAATCTACTCAGAACTATTGAAGAGGCACTCAGAACTCTAAAAAAATATTACATTTTTAATAATGGGGGGTACAACTTCACAGGGATCAAAGCAATTCCATTGAATTGCATCAGTTGACCTCGAAAGTTGGAGTCATTTGAATGCTATCTGCCGACTATAATTTTCGAGCGTACACAAAATTCGGTAAATGAAGTCAATTGAATTGCTTTTGTGGAAGTATTATATTCATAAAACCTATGATATTGAATCGCATCAAAATTTTACAATTTAATACGTTCTAATGAGTGAAACGTTGAAGGTTACAATTCGAACTGTATATATTCTACTTAAAAATCATGTTTGTTGCAGATTTATTAAAATAATGGTTAGAATGAAAATAAATAAATTTTTTCACATAAACAGGTATAGTTTGGGCACAGGGGTAAAATGTGTTCGAAAGATGGTCGTGCGTGTATCAAAAAGCTAAACAGTAATACAAGAATCTGAATTTCAGTAAGAAAAGGCGGTTGACTTTCAGATGTAACCAAAAAGATCATTCGCCAGTTGAAAGTCAACTGGCGATTATAACATGACTTTAAGTAACGAGCTTGGTTGAATGTTAACTGCTTTATCTGCGTAAAATGTACTTTATAGGTTAATTTAGGACAGAAAGATTATTGACTTTCTGTCAACGCGTGCGTGTGAAATTTAATTTATAGGTTAATTTAAATCAGCTAATTGTTGAAATTCATCAGATTTATGCGCTATAGTTCAGTATTTAGGAATATGAAAATATTATAAAATAAAAAATTGAATAATTTCAGAAACTAAATATTTTTGTTAAAAATGAGTATTGAATAAATTATTCATCTGAGGAATTTTATCCCTTATATCATCTGCACATGTTGATAGATTACATACACAAAACAAGGTACTTATATTCATTTCAAGCTACCAGATACAGAACGTAAATCTACAATCCTATTTATATATCATAATAGGAAACGTTCACGAAACGACTACCATGCAGTGATCCCAGATCTGAAACGAGACGTGGTCCAATGCTATGACACGTCTATGACCGTGTGAATATGGTATATGATATGAATGCCTGGGTGGCGCGCGCAACCCATTTCTCCTCTTCTGAATTCGAAAACTCGAAGGTGCACGATTGCCGGTCGGAACACTTCGGCGGTTCTATTTATATCTCTATTTGCTTTGAAATAAAATGAAGAGATTGGGATTTTAATATT
>NC_046658.1:37345516-37376141 GCF_010883055.1 Belonocnema kinseyi
AGTCCTCTTTTCTATCAAAAGTTCAACTACTTTGTTAAAATTTTTATTTCTTTTATTTGAAGGTTCATCTCTTTCGTTGAAAATACATTTTTGAAACTGACATATAATCTATACCATTTTTGGTTAAAAAATCATGTATTTTGTGAACAATTCGTCTTTCTTTATAGAAATTAAATTGCGTTATGGAAAATTTATGCTTTTTGATTAAAAATTACATTTTTCGGTTCAATTATCAACTGTAAATATTTTTTGGTTGCAAAGTCGTTTTGTTGTAAATGAAACTATATTGTTAAAAATCAAAATCATAATTTTTGGGTGGAAAATTCGATTATTCACTTAAAGTTGAACTACTTGGTAAAAAAATGAAATTTTTCTTATTAAGGATTCATAATTATAGTTGAAAAATCAACTATTTCCCTTTAAATTAGGTTAAAAATTCAGCTTTTTTGTAGATAACACTCTTTTTGACTTTAAAATTTAAAAATTTATTAAAATTAAATTGATCTTCTTTAGTAGAAATTTAATCTTTTTGGGTGAAAGTGTATCATTTTTGGTCAAAAATACAATTGTTTGTTTGAAATATGAATTGTACATCTTCTTCGGCTTAAAAGTCGATTATTTCACTAATTTCTTTAATTTCTTTAATTTCTTTAATTTCTTTCAAAAGTAGCGGAAAAATTTCAGCCACAACCACCTCTCACGATCGTGAGATAGGTGGTTACAGTCTGTAAAGGAATCAATACGACAATTCAGCAAAAGCCTCGTGCACCCTAAGAACACGGAGCGACCCAAGGACTACCGCCTTCTGCATTTTTCCCGCAAGTGTTTTAGCATATTGTTGACACGCAGGGATACTTTTTAGGCCATTAGCAAGTGAAAGCTTGGCACCTCCAAGAGCGCCGATGATAATGATGATTAGTTTAACAGAATATTCCGGGTACAATCGTTGCAACTCCCTTATAAGGTCTCGATACCTCTCTTTCTTTTCATTCTCCTTGGTTATGATGTTTTTGTCAGCTGGTGCCGAAAATTCGATAACAAACATGATTCGCTTCTCGAAGTCAAGAAGAACCATGTCAGGCCTCGAGTGAGCAACAGAAACAATTGTCGAGAATATAAAGTTCCAGTATATGCGGCACTTCCCATTCTTGACATTTGACTCGATTTCCCTAGGAGCATTTAGAGGAGCGATATTAACGTTAATGCCGTAAGAGTGACAGAGATTGTAATAAAGTACTCTTAGTACCGCATTGTGCCTTTGAATGTAGGTCGTTCCCGCGTGAGTTGGACAACTAGATAGTATGTGAGCTAAATGCTCGGGGTGTGCATGGCACGCCCTGCAGCTATCGTCGGTGTGTCATGCAAAAATGAAACCCTCCGTACCAGACTTCAATCCGGTCGATTTAAGGAAAGCAAACGTTAGCTCACAAGACATTGACTGATCCTTCACATTTCTGTGGAAGATACCGTGCATCCTCTTATCGAGGAGCTGTTCACGAAAGTTTTTCTCTTGTGCTTTCTTAATCCGGGCTTTCAGGAGTGAGTACTCGAGATATATAAGATTTGATCCATTTTGCTCACCACTAATACTGAAGTCAAGTCCGAGTGTTTTAGCAGCCTCCTCCGCTGAAGAGGGTCTCTTCCATTCACAACTATGTGTGCTGCATCCAGAATAATCCTGTTGTGAAGACATTCAAGACTCAATATTCCGCGACCACCTTGACGGTGTAAGAGACGGTGAGTCGCGGAACGGAAGACTTAAGATGCATGCTTTTGTTCATGTGCATAACCTAACTTGTCCCGATATCAAGGGATCTGAGCTCGTTCTTCGTCCATGGAACTACTCCAAATGAATAGAGTACTACCGGGACGGCAAGCATGTTCGTTGCAGATACTTTGTTCCTCGCCGACAGTTCGGAAGACCAAATATGTCGGATAAGACGTTTGTATCTGCACGGAGAGTATCCTTTATAGATGTCACATCCTGAATGCGGCTCTGTGGCACGCCCAGGTATGTATAAGTCTCTCCAACGCAAAGGTGTCGCATAGCGCTTCTTTCAACGAGCTCAGGGTCTTCAGGGATGCCATTAAGTTTTCCTCACTTCAAATAAACCTTGGCGCATTTGTCTAACCCAAATTCCATTCCAATTTCCTTAGTATATCGTTCGACAATCCCTAGAGCTAGATGTAGTTGCCCTTTGCTTTTAGCATAGATCTTAAGATCGTCCATGTAAAATACATGAGTGACCTTGTACTTTCGATCTGCAGGTTTGCTGCACAAGTACCTGTCGGAATGGCGAAGTGCTAGAGATAGTGGCAATAATGTAAGGCAAAAGAGGAGGGGGCTCATGGTGTCGCTCTGAAAGACACCTCTCTGAAAGGTGACCTTGTTAGTTGTCACACGATTTTTTCCAGATGAGATAGTAAATCTGGTTTTGCAAAGCGGCATCAATCTCTCTATGCACCTAACTATTTGCGGATGAACCTTTAGGATTTTCAAAAGACAGATGATAAGTCTATGGGAGGTCGAATTAAAAGCTTTCCGATAATCAATCCAGGCCATCGATAGGTCACGCTGGTAGAATGCTGCATCTTTGCAGACACATCTATCGATGAGCAGGTTCTCCCGACATCAGGCTACGCCTTTCTTTGAGCCTCGTTGTTCATACATTTCTTGCCACACAGGTTCAATTGCCCGAACAATCCTATCATTTAGGATAGCTGTGAATATCTTATAAAGTGTGTTCAGACAACTTATTGGCCTGTAATTCTTCGGGTCAGCTATGTTGCCTATATTCGACAAGAGTATTGTGCGCCCTTCCACCAACCACTCCGGAATCGACTGTTCCGACTTTAAATACGAGGTGAAAATACGAGCCAAATGCTGATGGATTGAAGAAAACTTCTTCCACCAGAAGGTTTTGATACAATCTGGTCCCGGTGCGGAATAGTTCTTCATTCCTCTTAATACTTTTTTCACCTCCTTGGTAGTAATAGGTGGGCATTCTTTATCAGGTGTTATGAGGGCAATACATAACTCCTTGAAGCTATTAATATTTTCTGAGTCTTTGTCCAGTCTATGCTGCACTTTGTAGACTCCTCTCCAAAATACTTCGACCTCCTCTGGTTTGGGTGGGTGTTCGACAGTAACTGGAGGGTCTTGGAAGAGTCGAGATGGGTCAGAGAGAAACTGTTGATTTTCTCTGACCCACCTTTCCCTCCACTCTAGACTTCTCTTGGCGTCAGATAGTATCCGTATTCTCTCAACAATATGCTGCCTGATGTTTAGCAGCTTTGACTTGTTAAGTGTATGATAACGGGTCCGGAGTTTGCGCGCGAACTTTCGAACTTTGGCGGTAAAATTCCTGCCAGATGTGATGTAGTCAATCACACACTGAATACGGAACTCGTACTGTCTTGCCCAGCCTATCTTTATGGCAAGTTGATGCATTCGTGTTTTGGTCTTATGATCAATCGTTGGTTTTGTTTTACGGTTCGCATCGGCCAAAGCTCTCGCTGCATTATACACACAATAATTGATAGCCCAGAGGTCGGATTCTCCGGAAAAATGTCCACGAAGCTCGTCATCCATTTCAGCCAGACCTTTAGGCTTGAGAGAAACCTTGGTGTTAATATTTCTTTAGGTGGTAAAGCATCGCTCTTCCTCTATTGGATGCCTGCCCGTGGTTGATCTTAGTGTCGCCTATCTTTCTCTGTTGCCGGCTTGTTCTAGCTGTGGTAGAGTAGGCGTTCCGCTTACATAGCTCCTTTCTCGGAGTAGTTCAGCATGGTTTCGCAGACGTTGCTGCGAAAAGTGCGATAGGTCCGGGTGTTTCTCGCACCACAGATCACGCAGCCGTGCCATGTAACCCCGTTCAGGGACCACACTCGCATCATAGCACTCTAGCAAGTCGTGATTCAGTCGCTTCATCCACCGAGATTATAAGTACTGTTATTGTCTTTGACAGTTATGTATGAGTAGGTTGTGGTTTTGAAAGTAAGTACTCTTACAAAAACGATACTTACCTCATGACTCTAATTCTGATTCATTGTTAAACAATTGTCTTCGTTGTTTGTTATTTCTTCTTGTGCTTTGCAGCGAAAGGTTTATTTTCAATAAATACAGTTTAGCCTGCCTGCGCCGGCAACGGAACAATATTGTTAGTGCCGGCAACATTGTTCGCTGCCGCCTTTTTTTCGCTGGGTGTGAAGTTTCGAAAAGCGTGTAGTGGCGTATTTTTCATTCACTGCTTGCGAATATGGTCATGAAAATTAAAAAAATATATATTTTGAAGGTCAAATCTTTAAAAAGCCTACGTTACTAACATACTGATACTGGTTTATTTCGATGGGCTTATTATGAACAATGGACATGGAAATACCTGAAAACATAATTTCCAATATTAAATTTTCAAACTGTAGGTTTTTTAAAAAGTGTAAACACTATTGGTGGCCGTAAATACCATATTTAAAACACCCGGAAGGGAGTGTCTGGCAATTTTAGAGTAAGGAATTGAAACTTATAAGTTATTTTGTCAAATTTTGGCTTTTGACGCTATCCAACCCACCCCACCATTCTTTCATCACCCAAAATATGACCCTAATCTTATTTTCTGGTTGAAATTAAATATTTTATCAATGCTTGAAGTAGTAAATTTTTCTAAAAACATTTTTTTTATAAAACTGTACTTCTTAATTATTTAATACTTTTAATAATTGTTTACATTATTATGTATTATTTATTTTTAAATTTTTTCATAACTAAAATATAAATAAAATAGAACAAATAATTTTAATATACAAATACTTTTAATACTTTTTAATTTCAAAAGGAAGCTGATATCTGTGGCTCGATTTTTAGAAATTGTGATAATAAACAATAAATAAATGCTTAAATGAATACATAATGTTTTTAGAAACATTTATTACTCCAAAAAATGACAAACAATTGCATTTCAATTAGAAAATACAATTCTTATTTTACATTGTTTGAAAATAAATAATTGCTGAAATAATCTACATTTGTTAAAACATTTTGAAATTGTTTAAAAAGTCATTGTAAATATTAAAATTGTACATCAGTTATTATTTGTATAAAAAAAACGAGGGAAATTCCTAAAAAGTTACAATAATACGTAGAAATGAGTTTTTTGATTTTACGGTCATATTTGGGGTGCTGCGAGGATGATGAGGATCGGTTGGAAAGAAGAGTTATTAGTATGGTTTTATTTCGTAGATACTCCTTTTTAATACCTACAAAATTTGGCACGTTTACATGAAACCCTCGAACATTTTCTCGTGTAGCTCAAGAAGCATTTTTTGGACCACCCTAATATACATACAACATTCCATTGATAGCGTCAAAAGCCAAAGATTAACAAAATAACTTTTAAGTTTCAATGCCTTACTCTATTGCCAGACAATCCCTTCCGCGTGCTTTAAATATTCTTTCTACGACCACCGATAGTGTTTATACTTCGCAAAAAAAACCTACAGTTTGAAAATGTAACATAGATAAACGTCTATTTTTTGACCTGCTGACCTTAAAAAATTGACTTGCTTACACTACCATGTTTTTACAGAATTTTCTTACAACTATCTCTTGAAAATTAACACCCATCCACACCTCAAACTATATAATCCGCTCGCTTCTATAGCCTAACCTTCCTCGCTGCGCCTCACCTCGACGCATGTCGCTGTTTTCTCGTTATGCTAGTTCCATGTCCATTGTTCATAATGAATGCATCGAAGTACACCAGTATCAGCACGTTATTAACGTAGTTTTTTTGCAGTTTTTTTTCTCCAAATTTCATGACCATATTCCTAAGCAGTGAGTGAAAAATACATCACTACACGCTTTTCGGAACTTCACACCCAGTGGAAAAAAGCCGGCAACGAGCAATGTTTCCGGTACCGGCAAGATTGTTCCGCTGTCGGCACCGGCAGGCAAAACTGTATTTATTGAAAATAAACCTTTCGCTAAAAGGCCCAAAAATAAGTAACAAACAACGAAGACAATTATTTAACAATGAATCAGAATTAGAGTGATGATGTAAGTATCGTTTTTGTAAGAATATTTACTTTCAAAACCACAACCTACTCATAAATAACTGTCAAAGACAATAACAGTACTTGTAATCTCGCAAACAATGAGCACCCTCTCAAATTTTATTTATACACTCATAACCTTACCATTTTTCATCCTCAAAACGTGTAATTGTAAAGAAAAATTATTTTCCGAATATTTTCAGGAAAAAATGTACATTCCTTCTTAGAAAATCAATAATATTCATGACATTTAAACATGAACACATTTTTCTCAAACAATGGCTTCAATATTCACGTATGCAGAGTCGTCAAATTCAGTAAATTAAAACCTTCACTTCGCTTCATTTGCATAAATAAACAATCTATTCTTTAATTACTTTTCAGTGAACATTTCTATTTTTCATTTGTCTACAAACAATCTTTTTCTTTTTTATGCACGCTCCTTCTGAAAACTAACCTTCAAACAATGAGCAACGTGTCAAATTATAAGTATACTCTTACAACCTTACCATCGTCGACCCTCAACGCTTGTCATTAGTAAGAAAAATTATTTACAGAATATTTTCACGACAAAAATTTATTTTAATTCTTATAAAATTATTAATGTTCATGATGTTTCAACATAAACACAAACTTATTTCTCCACCTCTTCACAATTCATAAATGCAACTCAAACGTTCACTGCACTTCTGTTTCATTGATCAACAAATTATTCTTAACTTCTCTTAAATTAGGAATTTGACAATAAACAATTAAATTCGGCGTATTTAATATAAATCTTTTATAATTTTAAACTTTACGGCAATAAATAGGTTTAGTATGGGTACGCCGCCAATTGCACAATTCTGGCATCATTCTCTAGCTTTTTGATAAACACACGACCATCTTTCGAACGCATTTTACCCCTGTGCACAAAATATACCTTTTTAGGTGAAATGACATTTTGGTGAAGTGGACTTTAGACGAATTGGGTACCTATATTGTTGAGATTTAATCGCATTCGAGTCGTTTCGCTGGCGCTGTACTCATTCCAATCACTCTCGTTATCAAGTTTCGACGTTTTTAAGCATTGAAATGATATATTCAAATATACCCCTGGCGGACCGAAGGAACCGAATGGAGCCTCTACAAAGTACCCATAAAGACCCCATTGGGTCCCCATTCGGTTTCTTTTTATAAGATTAAAAAAAACAGCAAGATCAACTTTTAAACTGTTGAAATTCGGATTCTGCGTTAAATTTTCTATTAGAAACTCATGGAATAATCGCATTACTTTTTTGCAGTGTTAAAAATTTAAAAAAATGTCATTAATTTCTGCTGAAGGTGACATCAAGCGCATCCATAATAGCTCAAGTAGTATGTTACACGCGAAGTTTAAAAAGAAAATTCTCTCTCACTTTCATCGCAGCGTTGTTGTCTGAGGTTTCCACTGCGTGGCACTAGCTTCTAGACAAAATTGCTAAAGTTACCGACGGAAGGCTTATTAACTACTACCAAAAGAAGATGCACTTGAAGGCGCCTTCGGCCCATGTAAATGACATGTATTTTATTTTTTAAAGTTTTTAACGCTGCAAGAAAAAGTATTGCGATTACTCCGTAAGTTTCTAATGCAAACTAAATAACTCTGAACCTGAGAATCACACACCCCCTGCTTCTACTAGTCAAGCATCAATTAGTCACTCTCCATGGGTGCGTTCCAGGGGACTACCCGGGTGCACTCGGAGCCGTTCCACGACGTCAGCTGAGTGTTAAGCTTCACTCGGGTGAACCGTTCAGTAATCAATCGGGTGAAGAGTGTGAGTCACTCGACGGGTGACTATTTCACCCACTGAAACTAGGCAGGTGGAAGTGAGTGAACAGTGGAATTGCCGGGGAGAAGTAGCGGGAATCGTAAGCTTAGTAGCAGACTAAAGTTTAGTATCTTCATTATGGGAAATTGCTTTATTAAAAGTGATAAAAATACTGCGTTTTAATTCTATAAACAAACAGTTTATTCAAATTGCATAAGAAAGGTACGTCTAACTTCTATGAGTGAAGCAAAACGACTGTCGACTAAGGTCCTAGACTTAGGTCATAAAAATGTCACACTCACGCCCTTTTTGAAACAGTCAGCCCTGTACTCCAGTACATGGCATTCGTCACTTCACACCAAAACCATAAAACTAAACACTTACTTCTCTATGCATTCTTAGAATCGTATATGTACATTGTTCTCAGTCGCTTATTCTAAACCCATTTTGGTTCTTAGCTCTACAAATCTTGCAGCTGGTAGCGGCTTTGTTAGCATATCAGCTAACTGTTCACCTGTAGGAATATACATTAATTTTATTAAATTTTTCTCTACTTGCTCCCTTGAAAAATGATATTTTATGTCAATATGTTTGGATCTTTTATGGCTCGTTGGATTATTCGCAATGCTTATACAACCGTTATTATCTTCGTAGATAATTATTGGTTTGGAAATATTTATACTAATACTATTTGCTAACGATTTTAGCCACATTGCTTCTTTTACTGCCTCAAAAAGAGCCATATATTCACCTTCAGTAGATGAAGCTGCCACAGATAACTGTTTCTTTGTATTCCAACATATTGTACATTTTTCAAATAATTTAAATACATAGCCAGTTGTGCTTTTTCTATCATTTTCGTTATGACCACCCCAATCAGAATCAACAGAACCACATAATAGTTGCTCATAATTTCCCCTGATATATGTTAATTTAATATCAATAGAGCCCTTGAGATATCTTAATACTCTTTTTAGACATTACCACAATTCTTTATTATTTTTATTCGAGAATCTACTCAAAATATTTATTGCAGTACTTAAATCAGGCTGCGAACAAACCATTAAATACATTAAACACCCAATAAGATTTCGGCAAGGAGCATCATGCTTTTCGTCTGAATTTAAAGCAGTATGATCTAATTTACTATCAAGAGGTGTGCTTACAGCTTTGCAATCAGCCATATTGAATTTATCAAGAATTTTTTTAATATACGCACTCTGATTTAAGGTAATTCTATCCTCATTTCTATCTATTTTTATCCCAACAATGAGTTTAATTTTATTCAAATGTGTCATACGAAATGTATTCATTAAATAATTCTTGAAACTTCTCATTATTCATCATTAGCAGTGGCAATTACTAAATCATCCACATAGAGAACTATATATATATTTTTAGATATATTCCCTTTGTCTCAAATATAAATACATGGATCAACAGATGAATTTCGAAAACCTTTATCAATTAGAGTTTGTTCAAATACTTCAAACCAGTATTTGGCTGCTTGTTTCAGTCCGTATATGACTCTATTTAATTTGCAAACTTGATTGACTTTACATTTACTACCTTCAGGTACTTTCATATAAATTTATTCTTTTAGCTTACCATTTAGAAAAGCACTTTTGACATCCATATGATGAATCAATAAATTAAACTGATTTGAAAAAGCCATTATGAATCGGAAGCTTGAAATTCTTGCGACTGGCGCAAAAGTTTCATTATAGTCAATCAGATACTCTTGACTGAAACCGCGAGCAACGAGACGGGATTTGTATCTTAATGGATATCCAAATTCATCGTTTTTATTAGTAAAGATCCATTTACAATCAACTATATTTTTATTTTCAGGCTTCGTTACTAAAGTCCAGGTGTTATTAATTAAAAATGAATCAATTTCATCTTTAATAGCTTTTTCCCACTCTATTCTATCAACTCGTTTTCAATTTCATGAATTGAAATGGGTATTTTACATGAAAGTGATTGAGCGCACATGATATAATCGTGTGATATATCATCTTCATTATATGATACATGAAAACGATTTTTAATCCTTTCACTCCTTCTAGGCTCAGGGCATTTTTCGACTTCTAATTGTTTATCTTGAGATGTTGACTCAGTGTGCAAATTTATATCTGTTTCAAATTACAGATTTTCAACCTCAGTACCTAATTTAGCAACTTTATTAGGATTAATTTTAATTCTTGATTCTAATGTACCTGATTTATCATCATCAGACTTATGATACTTTTCAACTGATTTTGACAGAATGTCAGATGCATCAGTTATATTTTGGGAGTTTTCTGAATTAACCCCTTCAGGTCTTACCACAGTCCTGGACACTAAGAAATTTGTCTCATCAACAATAACGTCTCGAACTACACAGAACTTTCCACTTTCTACATCCCACACTTTATAACCATTTGGTTCATACCCTACTAATATACCCTTCCAGGATTTTTCATCAAATTTGGTCTTTCTGGTTTTATTATGTACATAAACTGTAGAACCAAAAACTTTCAAATATTTTAATTGAGGTTTCTTTCCATGCAACAATTCATATGGTGTTTTACTACGTTTCACAGCTTTAGTTCGTGTTAAATTAATTAACAAAGTAGCAGTTAGAACCGCTTCTCCCCAAAAACATTTTTCTAACCTAGCACCAAAAATCATGGCACGGGCTTTCTCCGTCATTATCCTAATCATTCGTTCTGACACACCATTTAACTGTGGGGTTCGTGGAATTGTCAAGTGATAACTAATACCTTTTTGCATACAAGTCTTTCATCTCATTTGATAAATATTCCCTTCCATTATCACTATACAAATGAACTATTTTTAAATTAAAATGAGTCTCACTTTTGCAATAAAATCTTTAAAAACTGAGAAAACATAATTATCGTTTGGAATCACATGATCAATTTGGCTCATGTCATTTATCATTTTCTTATTTTTTAATTCTATAAATGTTGATCTTCCAATATGACCCAAACGTTGACGCCACAATTCATAATTACTACATATGACATTTTTTGCCTAACTCAGTTAACAATGCACATATTCTAAACTTCCAAACACTATATTTTTCTCCATCAAATGGTTTGATGTTCCTTTTCATTTTTAAACTTTCCATTGCCACTTATCACGCAAAAAAACTTCACAAAATTGTAAAATCTTCACAGTTTCTTTACAGTTTTATCACTTCAGATTTTTATTTACATTAAACAAAATATCGCGAATTTCTGAGCCCACAACCTATGGGAAATTACTTTACTTAAAGAGATAAAAATACTGCGTTTTAATTCTATAAACAAACAGTTTATTCAAATTGAAGAAGAAAGGTACGTCTAACTCCTATGAGTCAAGCAAAACGACTGTCGACTAAGGTCCTAGACTTAGGTCATAAAAATGTCACACTCACGCCCTTTTTAAAACAGTCAGCCCTATACTCCAGATAATGGCATTCGTCACTTCATACCAAAATGATAAAACTCAACACTTCTCTATGCATTCTTAGAATCATGAGAAGAGATTAACTTTTGCTTTACAATCTCACGCATTCCAATATTCTTTCTAATACTCAACATTCATAATCTAAAGTTTAGTATCTTCATCACTTTCCACTATTATTCATCACATCACTGTTCGTAATAACAATGACCTCGTTACTGAAGCAGCAATTAAAATCTTCTTATCCTAACCGTTCATTCTACCATTCTCCTTCCACTTCACCCTAGTAAACTCCACCCACTGCTTTACTTCACCCAACAATTCTCCTGGGTGGTCGCCTGGAACTCACCCCATTGGTATCGTTTCTGCATGAGCTTAGCCAGTTGAGCAATGTTGCTCCTAATTCTCCAGTTACTTATTTGATACCTGTCTCAACTTAGCCAGAAGCCGGATCGACAAACTCAGTTTCCACAGATCAACCCCGATATTTAATTTATTCTGTACCCAAACGCAAAATTTCTAATTTGATTTCAAACCCGAGTGCTGATGACCCTTTTTCTAATTTTGCCACTGACCCACTTTCTGTAGCGGAAATTCAATAGTTCCAACATTTGACGGTAAGACTCCACCAGTTGAAGCTTTTATTCGAGACTGTGGATTCGCTGAGCAATCTGTACATCGAGGCGACAGATTATTTTTAGCTAAGCTTATCTGGACTCCCGTGAAAGGAGATGCCGATTCTTATCTGCGAAGCATAAGCGAATCCGCATATCTCTAGGAATTTCTTAATACTTCGCGACTTACGTTTAGTCGTCAGAAAGACCTTAGTCAGTTGCAAGCTCAAATGTCAAACGTTTGGCAAAAGAATGACGAATCAGTTTTGCAATATGAAATTAGAGTAAGCGAGAAACTCCGTAGAACCGTCGAAGTATTCGAAATGGGCTTTTCCAAAGATATTAATCTTTGGCTGTCCTATTGAAACAATCACTAAAATTTGATTTGGCGCCAATAGAAACGCAACTTCTTGTTTTATTCGAGGTTTAAAGCCATAAATGAAAAATCGTTTTTCAGTAAGAAATCCCGCGACTTTGCAAAACGCAATAAATATTGCCACAATAATTGAAAATGAGGTATCATATTCAGAGCAGCTTCACCGTGCTCGCGAACTCGATGCTGTCAACGGGCAGCCCGGATGCTCTATGAATCAAGTTGCATTTGTACACTCTGCTTAAAATGATGGATAGGATCCGATAGAGCGCAGATGGCGCTGGGTGTCTTTCCTGCCTGTTTTTACATGGCAGGAAGAGGCAAAATTAGTTCGAAATTAATTTAATTTATATTATTCGTAATGACAATCGTTTTTATGCATAGAATAATTAAAGCTCCATATCTTATTAAATATGTGAGTAATAGTATGTGAAAAAAATTCGTTAAAATATTCTTATCTAGCTGCGGGAATTTGTGATAGGTTTCAATCGTAACTTGGGGAAACTAAATTTAAAGTATTTTTCAACTCAAGAAAAAAAAATTAAACATATAATTATAACAAATTTTATTATTGAATTCCAAGTGCGCCTATCAAATATATATAACGTAGTTTTGTAAAAAAAAAGTTTGAAAAAAAAACATGGTGAAACAACAAATTTATTTTGTAAAAAATAATAAGAATTAAGAATGTCAGATGTTGGTATAAATTAGTAATTCATTAGCAACAGTAGCCATAATACAATAACAGATGATATAGTAGAATAAACGAATTAATAAACGAATTGAAGGACTAATAAACTTAAATTTGAATAAACAAATTAAGAAGGTATAATTTTTATTTGTTTTTTATCTTTTTATAAAAGAATTAAAAAAATAAAGATATCGTTTCAGTTTAAGATAACATGTTCCATATTTCTGATAAAAATACATACAGTTTTTATTTAATTTTTTATATTTACACGAAAGAATTTAAAAAAATAAAAGTATAGTTTCAATTTAATATAAAATGTCCAATATTGTTAATTAAAAATTAAAAATACAGTCCTTGATTAGTTTTTTATATTTCTACGGAAAAGTTTTATAAAATACAGCGTTTATATCATTTTTTTTCATTTCTACACCAGATATTTTTTAATGAAGATATCTTTTGAATTTAAGATGAATACTTGAATATTTAATTAAATAACTTTTAAAAATAAATCTGTGCTTTAAGTATTAAAAGGGAACAATAGTTTATTAAAAAAAAAAAACGATTCGAACTCCGTTTAAAATTACAGAATTTCCAGATTTTAACGTAAAAAATTAAACGTTTTCAATATCGAAAGTCATAGTCAAAACTGAATTGTGTTACATATAATGTCTCACATATTTTGAATGTCTAGAATTTCGGAGAGCTTTTAAACTTTTAACGTTACAATTTTAATTGTTCTATTTAAAAAATGTTTTATTTGTCAGTCATTTTGTTAAATTTTGATGTATATGTAATAATTAAACACTTATTATTTGTAGACAAAATGGGAGTAATTTTAAGTGGTATTTAAAAGTTTTGAAAAGTTTCAAAATTAATTTTCAACTTGAAATGATTTAATTTAAAACAAAATGTAGATTTTTGCCGATTAAAGAAATTTTAGAAGCTTTTTAAGAATTGTCAAAGGCTTTAAAGAATTAATAACATTTTCTAAAAATTGTAAGAAAAATTCTATTCATTTCAAAAGAGATTTAGATGTCTCGATTTTTCAAAATTTTCAAAATAATTTAACATATAATTTAAGAAGTATTCTTTTTTAAAAAAATTAATTTTTTAATTTTTAACGATTCTAGCTTAAAATTGTTTAAAATAATATAATATAAAACATCCGATTGGGCACAAAATTTACCGACGTCTTTACGACATCGTTACGACATCTTTACGACATTTTTACGAAATCCTATGTCCATGTCGTTTCGGTGTCTTTGCGATATCGTAAAGACATCGTCAGATCATACGACTTATTTACGATTTCGTAAAGACACCTTAACGACATGCACATAGGATGTCGTAAAGATGTCGTAAGGATGTCGTAAGGACGTAGCCAAACTTCGTGCGCACTGGGATGTAAAATTAATTGATTCCTTAATTAAGAGCATTGAAAATGATAACGTGAATTACATTTTTTTAATTTTTGTCTGAATCTTTGAACTCATTTATTTCCTAAAAGTTAAAAATTCTAAATTTTTTAGTTTATCTTCATTTTATTAAACATTGTTAAGTTGACAAGAGTTAGTACCTTCAATTGTTTACATGTAAATTTTATCCGCCGTGAAAAATGTTTCAGAACCGAGAAAAAACCGGGAAATAAGGATATTTATGTGTGAAGATTTATTTTATACCTCACAAACAATTCAAACAAAAATATTAAAACATTAATTGCCAATTATTATATAAGCAACAATAATATCAATACTATTAAATTAAATAACAATCAATTATTGCAACTTTCAGGAAAGTGACTCCATCCGCTGAAATCGTGTTTCGCTACCACAAAATATCCTGCTTGTTGGCAGGCTCTAACATTTTCTTTATCTTCTGGCACATAAAGGAAATTAAATTTTTTGGAGCAGCTGTCATAACCTGATTTTTACATGCAGGAGTAACACAATGTATTCCACCCATTTTTGTTATTTTAGTGTAAGCTTTTAATGTAGCAAAACTTAAATAATGTTCACACTTTAATTTGTCATACATAAAACTGAATGCTATTGCGAAATATATTAATCAAATTATTTGTTCACTAATCTTTCCTATGCTTGCCATATAAATATAGGCTGGAAAGACTCCCAACGCCATCTGGCCTTCACGCTTCACTTGATCGTACTAGTAAACAAACATCGATGCAGGGGGCTGAATGAGATACAAAACCGGATAAAGGTGCGGATAGCCCACTTCGGATTTTAGTCCGTTCCTATTTGGGTATCTTTCGGTTCGAAAAACCTTAAGCGGAAAACTAGCGACTCTATCCGGATTTTAATACGAATGGCATGTGAAAAATATTATTTTAACAGGCCTTATATGAAACTTTGTTGAACTTAAGTCAGAAGACTGCATTTCGACGAAACAAGAAAACGGTTTTCTATCTAGATCTATCCGGCTTTGAAGCGAATATAGGAAATTGCACTTTCAGTTATTAGCCTGCCGAAATCTTATGTAGCCCTATTTGTAACTTTGTCAGAACTTAAATTAGAAGACTGTTTTCATTAAGTCTAAAAACGGGTTTCTATCTGTTTCTATCTGGCTTGGAAGTGAACATCGGAAATAGAAAATTGAATTAGTTGGCTGACGGAATCTTATGCGGCCATATCTGAAACTTTGTCGAAACTTATATTAGAAGACTCTTTACGTTTATGTCCAAAAGCGATTTTTCGTTTGGTTCAATGTGGCTTTGAAGCGGGTATTAAGAAAAATATTTGGCCAACGATATCTTATGCGACCCTATCCAAAACTTTGTCGGAACTTAAATTAAAAAAATCTTTACATCCAAATCCAAAAACCGTGTTCTATCCGGATCTACGCCGCTTCGAATCGAACATCGGAAACAGAAAATCGAATTGTTTGTCCGACGGAATCTTATGCGGCTCTATCTAGAATTTTGTCCAAACTTACATTAGAAGATTCTTTTTGTTCAAGTCCGAAAACGATTTTTTTCTGGCTCTATTCGGCTTTCAAGCGAATATAGGAAAAAATGGAATAATTTGGCCAGCGGAATCTTGTGTGGCCCTATCTAGAACTTTCTCGAAACTTGCATTAGTAGACTGCCCTAGTAAAAATGCTCATTGAGGTTATTTAAGAATTTTTGTACTTCATTTTCTTTATTATTTATTACTTTTGGATCTCTTTTAAACGGTTTAAATATTTAAAGATCAAAAGTATTGAGCCCTTTCTGAAATAACTGAAGATCAATTCTTTGTTTAACATATTTTAAAATATTTTTTAACAACTCTTATTTCGCATTAAAACTGAGTAAGAAAGTATTATAAAATAATTGGATAAATTGAAAACTGTGTTATGGAGGGTTTTGTATTACAGAAAATAGCTTTTTGTCACCAACGTTATTTAAGAATTTAAAAATTTAACCTTTCTTCATTGTTAATTACACAGGGCCACAAAAAAAATGTCTACACGAGACAAGTGACTAGCCTACTCTTGTGGACTTTGAGCCACTGAATCCGAATATGGCCTCACAATTTGTCCTACACGTTTCAGTTTTCCCCTAGATTCAAAAAGTAGGGAAAAGCCTAGGGATTTTCTCGTCACACAGGCTATACAAAAAATTTGTTTGCACGAGACAAGTGATTAGGTTATCCTTATGGATTTTGAGCTGCTGAATCCAAATCTGGTCTGAGAATTTGTCATACACGTCTCAGTTTTCCCCTAGATGTAGAAAATAGGACAAAAGTAGGGCTATTGTGGACATTAGTTTGATAATACCAGTATAGAGAAAAATAAGCGCACTGGTGTCATATTCTTATGTGTTGTGACTCCATAAGATCGAATTCATACACAAAAATTCCACAGTATGCTTACAGTTTTGCCTAGCTAGGATAAATCTACGGATATTGAATGTCTTGCACATGTTATACTGACTTATGAAGCAAAAAATAAGAAAAATGCTATTTCATCTGCAGTTTTGCGCTCTGAATATAAATTTGACCACCAAAATTTTCGAGGTTTTACCGTTTTCTCCCTAGATGCGAAAAGTAGGGCAAAGCCTAGGTATTTTCTGGTCACACAGGGCATAACAAAAACTTGCCTGCACGAAATAAGTGACTAGGTTACTCTTATGGATTTTAAGGCGCTAAATCCGAATCTGGCCTCAGAACTTCTCGTACACGTCTCAGTTTTCCCCTAGATGCAGAAAATAGGGAAAAACCCAGGGATATTCTGGACTTTATTTTGATAATACCAGTATATGGGAAAATAGACAGATGGATGTTATATTTTGAAGTGCCGCGACTTATAGAGACTTCATTTGTACACAGAAACTCTATAGTGTGCCTTTCGTTTCCCCTAGCTTGGGTAATTCTAAGGAAATCGAAGGTCTTTCTCATATCATATAGATTTGGACGGGAAAAAATAACAAAAAATGCCATATCCTTTGAAGGTTTGCGTGTTAAATGTAAATATGTACTCCACATTTTTCGGGTTTGTTCCAATTTTCCTCTAGATGCAAAATATAAGGAAAAGCCTAGGGAATTTCCTGGTCACACAGGCGTACCAATAATAAGTTGTTTGCACGGGACAAGTGACTGATTGCGCACGCAAAACTGTAAAGGATATTAGGGCGCAGTCCCATAGAGGTAGATTAGTAGAGTAGTGGAACAATTTTGACCAATGAGGTGACTGCTGGAGCTTGTGCAGGCACCCCATTGTTAAAAACTGTTCCACTATTCTACTAATCTACCTCCATGGAACTGCGCCCTTAGGTTTTTGTTATTTTTTCCCGTATAAATCTATATGATCTGACAAAGCCCTTCAATTTCCCTAGAATTACCCAAGCTAGGGGAAATAGAAGGCACACTAAAGAATTTCTGTGTACAAATTAAGTCTCTACAAGTAGTTGCACCTAAGAGTATAATATCGATGTCCCTATTTTCGCGTATACTGGTATCATCAAAATAACGTGTAAGTTGTCCTTAGAGCTTTCCTTATTTTCTTTATCTAGGGGGAAGCTAAGATGCGTAAGATAACTTCTAATGTCAGATTTGGATTCAGCAGCTCAAAATCCATAAGGGTAGCCTAGTCACTTTTCTCATGCAGAAAATTTTTTTTCTGTGGCCTACGTTACCTTTTGATAGTTCGTAACATTTTTAAATATTAAAAGAAAAAAGAATATTGATCTGTTTTTGAAATCAGTAAAATTACATTTTAAATTCTTTTTAAATAATTTTTTTTATTAAAGTCTCTCGAAAATTTTCAAGTTGCCTTGACGTTAAAAAGAACGCTCTTAAAATAAATAGATTTTGTGAAGTTTCCTGCCCAAGTGAATCCGTTTCTATCTTTTCTGAAATATAAGATAGCCCTATCTTCTTGCATCCCAGTCTTTCTATCTAAATCAATCCTCCACTTACCTACCTCTATCCTTTTCTTTCCGTTGGCCAATACAAAATTTCGTCTATCTTTTTTAATCCCTATTTTCATATCCAAGTGAATCCACTTCCATCTTTTCTGCAATATAAGATAGCCCTATCTTCTCGAATCGTAGTTTTTCTATCTACAGTCTGTCAAGTTAAAGCGTGGGTGGCTTTACTCGCAGTCGGTAAGGTGTATCGACATGATACTGTCAGGACAGCAGACGTGTTTGCAGAGTTCGAACTTCGACTAGTAAGTCTTAAAGCTAGGGAATTTTGTTGTTAGGTATATAAACTCTTTTTCGTTTAATACTAATTTGCGGGAGTTTGAAATTCGATATATATTATTATTTTCGAGATGCATAAGAATACTACATTTTTGAGTCGATTCAAATGGATCGACTTAGAATGCATGAAAAATGAGTTTTTGGGAGATCATATAGATTTATTAATCGACACTGGTTCTGATTTAAACATTTTCAAAGAAAACGCGATCAGACCTGACGTTACAATTGATAAAAGTAAAAAATTTTACTTGAAAGAAATAACAAAAGGATTAACAAAAACTAAAACCGAGAAATCTCTTTACCTTAAAGGTATAGAATGCAAGTTTCAGGTAGTTGCAGAAAATTTCCCCATTTCTCAAAAAGGATTTCTAGGAATTGAATTTCTATGTACTCAAGGCGTAACCCTTCAATTTAATGATACGAGAAATGGTGAATTAATTGTCAATCAAGAAAAATTTATTTTCGAAACTCATGGCACAATACTTTCTATCAAAATCTACAATTTCAAAATCTACAATTTCTATCAAATCTACCGATCCTAAAATGTGGATATATTCCTAGGATCGAAGCAGGACCACGTATGTACATGGGTGAGGCATTAGTGACTCCTAAAGCGGACACAGTGGCAGTCTTTGCTATAAACTCGACCGAAGAGGCAATTAACTTAACTCTTCCACCTATCGAATTAGAGGATTTCTCTATAAATAAACCACAACTTAGGACATGCACTAAACCTGATAATAACGTTAAAAAGGACGCTCTTAAAATAAAAAGATTTTGAGAAGTTTCTAATATTTTAAAATTTGACGATTTGGCTCAAGAGAAAATTACTTCGCTGTTAACTGACGTAAAATGCCATGCAGGTCAATTTAACACACCCGGGGACAAGCTAGGGTTTACATCTGTAATTAATCACGGAATAAGAACAATGGACGAAAAACCTACAAATTCTAAAATCTATAGATATCCTCAGATTCATAAAGAAGAAATTAAAGAACAAGTAAATGAGCTTTTAGAAAATGATATTATTGAAACCTCTAATTCACCCTACAATTTACCAGTCTGGATTGTACCATAAAAGTCTGATTCGCAGGGAAATAAACGGTGGCGCATGGTAATAGATTACTGAGCCCTAAATAAAAAGACTGTTAGCGACACTTATCCCTTGAGAAATATCACTGACATTATTGATCAGTTGGGATGAGCAAAGTACTTTACTACGTTCGACCTTGCTTCGAGATTTCATCAAATTCCATTGGATCCCAAATCAAGAACAAAAACAGCATTTTCCACTCCTTTCGGCCATTGCGAATGCAAAGGTATGCCATTTGCATTGAAAAATGCACCTTCCACTTTTCAACGAGTTCTTGGAGATATTAAAGTCCGCTGGATTGACACTGCAGCCTGATAAGTTTCATTTCTTGCGGGAAGAAATGACTTATCTAAGTCACGTGATTACTCAAATCGGTATAAAATCAGGCTCTCGCAAGGTGGAGGCCGTGATGAATTTTCCGATTTCTAGAAACAGGAAAAATATTAAACAATTCCTCATTCTTTTTATGCCATCGGAAATTCATTCCAAAGTTTGCAAAAATCACAAAGCCTCTAAATTATCTCACGCGTCTTGATGTGAAATGTCATGCTTTTGAGATTTTGCGTGACAGAACAGCAAGCGAGCCTATCCTTCAATACGCGGGTCTTCTAAACCGTTTTTTTGTCACGACTGACGTATCTGATTACGCAATAGGAGCAAAGTTCAGTTGGGGTGAAATTGGTACGGATTTGCCAATCTTATTTGCCTCTCGTAATCTAAATAAGCCCGAAACACGTTACTCTACAACCAAGCTAGATGGAAATCACGCTTGGCCGAATATGGTTACACGGTGATTTATAAGCCATGTAGAATCAACTAAAATACAGGGGCTCTCTCAAGGAATCCGGTAGAGATTAGAGTAAATTTAAATAAAGAACAAAGAGAGAGTTGCGAAATACTCGAGCTAGAAAATCCTCCAAAAGTCAGCCAAGAAGTTGATCCTACAGGTGCTTTCCTAGACAAGGGCAATCATTTACATTCTGATTACCTGGACACAGGGCGGATTCAAATTTTGAGTGCGCGTGTATTTTTAATGAACTTTGGTCAATCGGAATCAGAAGTAAAAATTGTAGACCAGGCTAGCCAAGGGGATGTGCAATCTGTTCTTGAGATAAACGATGACAAATCTGACTTAAAATCAAGAGATTTAAGTGAAACTGAATCTTACTCTGATTGAAAAAGTGATAATTACGAATCAGCCATCGTGTCCTAAAGTAGGTCACCACCTACAGGGCGGTTTTTACATGAACGAGCTTTTTTCGCTGGCAACTGAACTATGAGCTTCGCATATAATATTTTCGCGATATGATTCCAGAGGAATCTTTATCTCTCCAGTACAAATGAAAATAGTGACTCCACTCTTGTTAAATATTTCTAGAGCAAAACCCTGGACATCAACGCAAGCAACGCTGTCAAAACCATTTCCTCATCTTGACGTGCTAACGGTCTTTGAGCCTAATGCAACCATGGTACGTTTCAGATACTGCAAAAAGGATTAAAGATGGTCCCTGTTGCTGAAAACTAACGATTTGACCAAATTTTGGATGCATCTGCCGAAGCTCGTCTGTCCAAACTATGCATTCACCACTGAGCTCACGGCTCATTACAGTAGTGAATTTACAGTCGCGCGATACGAAGTGTAACAAATTATTATCCCTTGAAACTAGCTGATCTCTTTTGTATACTGTACATCCTTTATTAGTTTTAAAAACTCTAGCGATTTCAAAAAATTCTTCTGTGAAATTATTTACAAACTTCCCAGGAAACAAAAATCCATTCAATTTTGTTGAATGGGTTTCGACGGCTTTTGAATTTCGAATTTGTCACTGGAATTCCAAATTGCCGTTGATTTGGTCTTTAAAGACTTTTAATCGCTATAATTTTGGTGACTTACTTATATGCCGTAAAAGACCAATAACTGAAATAGCAAAAGGAATCTAGTAGACCTGCGCATGATTTCTTTTAATCTTTCGATAGTTTATAAATTTAAAAAATCGTGTGTAATATGACAACTTAACCCCCCAAAAAATCGGTTTTATACAAAAAGAAGGTAAACGATTCAATATAACCTTGCTTGAAATGGTAATTGCAGTACATGACAGATTCGAAGCTGCTTGAGAGAAAGACCGATGCACATAGTCGCGAATGGATTCTGTTTTAAAATTCTGAATCTGCAAATGACAGATACACAATTCAAAGACTCGTCTTTTTAATGGATTCTTTTTTCCTGGGTTTTGACGTTTTATTAAGTCGAGTCTGCCAATGTCCCGATGTGAATCTACCAATTGTATGTCACATCACGTTATGTTCAACTGAGTAAAATATGCAGGATAATATTTTTGAGAATTAATTGTTTCGAATGAGAAGTATAAAGTAATAAATTTGAATAGGACAATGCTGATTAAACAAAAATTAAATAAATTCAAATTAAATAATATTTTTATATGTTATAATTAATCGTAGAATTTATTTCTAAATTTGATGATTAAAAAATAAAACGGAAGTGATAGTTTTTGTGAATTTGAGATTGATATAAAGTAAATGTGAAGTTTCATAAAAACCTACAGATTGTAACTTATTCATTTTTCACTTTCAGTGATGACGAGAATTTATAAACGTAAATTAAAAGAAAGAATTCAGTTTTTGTTGAGTAAAATATATAAATAAATCTTCAACATTAAGATGTGGTGTGATGCAAATATGTGAAAAGCAATGTTCAACAAAATCAATTAAAATATCTGAAAAAAATAGTCTATAAATGAAAGTAGACTACATGCATAACAAGATTTTCTGAAAAGATGCCAATTTAACCAAATTTTAATAAATAATTTAAACTGCTTCAATAAATTTATTTTATTTCAATCAATAATTTTCTATCGAAACTATTGTTTTTCTATTGGTCAATGCTGATTAATAATCACAGCCACACAAAAAAAATTCTGACCTGAAGGTCTGACTATGTTTACTATACGTTTTCGGGGTCGCTAATTACGAATCTGATATTATTTTTTGAAAATTCAAAATGGCGGATCCAATATGGCCGAAACTTTTTGGAAAAATTCATCAGATACGCTTGAAACTCGTTACTCGGGGGGTTTTCGGGGTCGCTGGTTATAAATTTAAAGTGCTCTAATTCCAATTTCCAATTCACCTGGAATTACTCTATATCTTGTGTGTGTCTGCAGCCAGGGCACCTCCCCGTGGTGATGGCGGGCAACGGAGAAAATCCGTGAACCGGCTAAGTCCCTGGATTACGGCTTTGATGTCGTTATGGCCGACACACGTAGGAAACACTTTACGATGCAGGGTTTCGAATCCCCAGTATCGGCGGCTGGTCTGGTGAAATATTGAGCTCGCAGTCGTCATCATCATGCAACCGCAGCTCTACACTGGTTGGTGACTTGGCTAATGTAGAGTACAATGCGACAAGAAGCAGTAACAATCCATCTCATGAGTGTAATGGGAATCGTGATGTGTTTTGTTACATTTGCTGTGGTACGAAGTTAATTCAATGCGAAAGAAAATAGATGATGACATCAAAGTTACGTACAAAGAAATTTTCTGCTTGTCTGTTGGTGACCATTCATGGGCTCCCAATATAATTTGTAATTCTTGTCGAGTAATGTTGAACCGTTGGAAAAGAGATAAAAATGAAACTAAATTTTCTAGTACAACAGAATGGAACAAACCTCTTCGTGAAGAAGATTGTTTTTTTTTGTTTTTATTTTTAATAAAGTGAGTAAGAATTACACTGTTAAGAATAAACATAAAATAGAGTACAAAACAGTGACATCAGTAAATTCTCCAATTTTATGCAACAAAAATATCAAAGAAACTGATTTTGAGAATATTAACGAAATCGAACGTACCGAAATGATGGAAGTTGATGAATATGAGTCTGAGTCTGAGCCTGAGGACGAATAGATTGATAGTGTAAACGACTTTTCTCTAAATACTAAAAAATCAGCTCCTAAGTTAGTTTCACAACCTGAATTGAACGACCTCATACGGGATTTGGGGTGGCCAAAAGATAGTGCAGAGTTCTTAGCTTTGTTTATGAAAACGAGAAATTTCCTAGAACCTAGCACCAAAGTCTCAGTGTATCGAAATCGAGACGTGGACTTTCGGAAATATTTTTCTAAAGAGGAGGATTCGGTATTCTGCACTGACGCTGCTACAAATCAACAGATTGGCGACTCTTCATTGACTCTTCCAAAAGAAGTATCAAGGCAGTATTATTGCATAATACCAACGTCTATGCTCCTATACCTGTAGCTCACTCAACTGTAATGAATGAAAATTATGAAAACATGGTAATACTTTTGAATAAAATCGGCTACGAGCAACAGAGATGGCAGATCTGTGGAGATTTAAAAATTATAACCATATTACTCGGGCAACAGTCTGGTTTCACGAAGTACCCCTGCTACTTTTGTTTATGGGATAGTAGAGACAGAGAGAATCATTACAAGGTAAGAAATTGACCAATTCGAAAGTCTCTCAAACCTGGGTCGCGAATTGTTATCCAGGAATCCCTTGTAAATCCATCAAAGGTTCTTATTCCTCCTCTACATTTAAAGCTAGGTTTTATGAAACAGTATGTACATTCTGATGCCAAAATTAAAGAGGGGGTGTTTGATGGTCCTCAAATTCGGAAACTGTTCAGGGATGATGAGTTTATCAAGAAGATGAATTCTAAGGAGAAAGCAGCCTGGCTTAGTTTTCGAGCACTTGCCGAAAACTTCCTAGGAAACAGAAAAATTCCACAATACAAAGAACTAGTTGACAAGATTATCACGGATTATAAAAAACTAGGATGCTTGATGAACTTGAAGCTACGTTTTCTGCACTCTCATCTTGATAAATTTCCGGAAAACCTGGGACACTTTAGTGAAGAACAAGGTGAACGTTTTCACAAAGATATTAATGCAACTCGTTATCAGGGACGCTGGGATGTAAATATGCTTGCAGACTTTTGCTGGATGCTAAAAATAGAAACACTGGGACAAAACAGGAAATGAAAAAGAAATCCTCTACATAGATCGTTTGAAGAGAAAAGAACTCGATATAGCTCAAAAAAAGAGAATTAAAGTAATATGCCGTTTCTCAACAGTTTTACCAATCAGCCCTTTTAAGAGCTACATGATGTACAAAATTCGATCATGCAACCTCCTCGCGGTGTACATCGGGTAAGGCCAATGCCGAGGTCTATTATTTAGTAAAATGAACGTGAAAATATAGAAATTTAGACTTCTTGAGGTTATGGCAAAATCCTGAAGTAATAGGGTTAAATGGGCCTCAAATTCGTGATTGGAAATTGGAATGAGAGCACTTTAAATTCATAACCAGCGACCCCGAAAACCCCCGATTAACAAGTTTCAAGCGAATTAGACGAATTTTTCCAAAAAGTGTCCGCCATATTTGTTTTCTGAGGTTATGTCAAAATCCTGATCTTATGGGGTCAAATGGACCCCCGATTCAGATTCAGCGATCCCAAGAACATATAGTAAACATAGACAGACATCCAGGTCCGAACTTTTTTTTGTGTGGCTGTGTAATCGCTAGTGAATGGGTACGAGAACAAAATTACGTGGCCGATTAAAAAAAGCTAATTTCTCATTTGAAACTCACTCTAACCTATGGGCGGCTATCTGGAATTCCAGTGACAGATACGCTATTCAAAACACCTCAAAACCCATTTAAATACAAGTGAATGGATTTTGGTTTTCTGAGTTGCCATTTGCGTCTAGAATTCTTAAATTTCCGATAATTTAAGTTCAGGTTATATAACCGAGAATATGACGGAATTTAGGAGAATTAAAAAAATGTAAGAGAATTTAAGGATTTATGACTTTTAACAATATTTTTATTGTCAGGTTGCATCAGCGGTTGAATATAAATTATTTTCTAGCTCAAATATATTCAGGAATTTAAAATATGCAAAGCAAAGGGCTCATTAATTATTTAACACTGTTGGACTGAAACTCTAACGTCAAAATTCAATTGCCTCACATTATTTAATAAATACCACGAAGTAGAATGAGAAGACCCCACTCGCAGAAAACTTATACGCGTGACATTTTCAAAATTCTCTGATTTTTCTTTGACTAATTTTTCATTTCAAATCATCAATATTGAAATACCAGTATTTTAATTTTATGGTATATTTTTACCATTCAATATTATATAAGCGGAATAAAATAGTGTTTTCTTCTGCCAAGTCTGATATTAATAAATTAAATAAAAGTGGGCTCAGAGGACATCCTTGTCTTACACCTCTCACCAACCAGAAACTATCTCCTACTTGCTCTCCTACCTTTACCCTGCTTTTTGTCTCTCTAAAAATTTCTGATACTCTCTTTATTAATCCCTCTCTTATCCCCTTTTTTACCATAACTGTTTCTATCCCGCCTCGGTCTAATGAGGCAAACGCCGCCTTTAAGTCCACGAACATTGCTATCATTGCCCCTTTTTCCCTTTTAATTCTCTTGTTTACTAGATAGTTCAGAACATATATGTTGTCCATTAACCCCATTCCTTTTCTAAACCCTGTCTGATTCGGTGACTCTATCTTTTTTTATTCAACTTCTACCTTCAATCTCTCCGACAAAATAATTACATATACTTTATACAGTGTTGGCATCAACGTCACCCCCCCCCCCCCATAATCTTTAACCTCCTCTCCTTTGCCTTTCTTTACTATTAGTATAACTACTCCTTTTTTTCATAACTCTGGCCACCCCTCTCCTCTTGATAGTCTATTACACATTATCCATGTCCATTTCTCTAGTTCCTCCCCTCCATATTTCCATACTTCATTTGGAATCTCATCTATACCAGGTGTCTGTCCATCCTTCATTATTCCTAAAACCTTAACTATTTCTTCTCTTCATATGTCCTCTTCCTCATCTCTTTCTCTACAATATTTTCCTCTCTTTATAACTTTTCTCTCTACTCCTTCTAGCAAATCCAAAAAATATTTCTTCCATTCTGCTATTTCAATATCTTCGTTTACTCTTTTTCTTTCTCTATTTACTACCTTCCATACATCTTCTTCCGTCCTAGCCTTCTCTGACTCTTCCTTAAATCTTTTATTCTCTTCCTCTTTCTTTTGATAACACAACTCAGTATACTCTTTCTTTTTTTCCTATATTCTTCCCCATTAATTTTTTCTTTTCTCCACTTTCTTAATTCCTTTCTGACCTCCTTTTTTTCTCTTTACAGTCCTCATCCGGCCACTTCTATTGCCCCCTCTACTAACTTCATTTTTTTGTGCACTCTAATACTATTTTTATTTCTCCTATCATTTTTTCCATCTTCTCGTCCACATTTCCCTCTCCCATATTGATTTTTCTGACTTTTTCTTTAAACTGTTCTTTTCCTTCCCTTGACCAATCCCTTTTTCCTACACTTTTTACATTTGCTCTCCTTTTATTCATATTGCTATTGCTTTTTTGTCCCTCTAATATCACTATTAAGGAAAAGTCATCCGAATCAATATAATCACCTTGTCACCTAATCGCCTAATCTCTTCTTTATTTTCTTCAATCATTTCTTTCATCTCCTCTGCTTTCTCCTGCATATCACCGTTCACATAAACCCCCACTACCTTCCACTTCTCTCCTCCCATCATTACCTCTTCTACTATTAATCTTTCTTTTCGTCCTTTCCTGTCTTTCTTATCTTTCCCTGTTATACATTCATTCCTTGCTCCCATCACCATTCCTCCTATTGCTCTGCCCTTTTTATTCTTCCTCTTCGCATTTTGCACTTGCCATTTGTAGTCTCTTTGTAACCTTCCCCTTACTCTTTTCCATCTATTTTCATCTAGCCACGTCTCGATCATTATGACGACATCCCATTGTGTCAAATTTCTCATAAACTCCCTATCCTTTCTCTCCAATCCTGCTATATTCCAGTAACAAATCTTCCATTCTTCCCTACTTTCGTTTCTCATATTTTTTCCTTTTTACTATTTCTTATTTTCCTATTTCCCGTTCCTTCCTCTCCTAGTTTCCCTGCACCTCATTTCTTACTATCTGTTCCCTTTCTCCATCCCAATCCCACCATACTACGTCTATCTGTATTCTCCCATACTTAACCCATGTTCTCTTTCCCTTTTTTCTTTCCTCTTTCGCTTTTTTTCTTAATTTATACTTCATCTTCCTTTCTGCCCATGTCAAATCATCCTCTATTGTCTCTGGACTTCCATATAATAACCTCTTCTTTGTCATCACCTTCCTCTTATGTTTCTATTTCTTTAGCTTCACCAGTACCATCATCTCCCATCTTCGCTATTCCCTTCCTACATTTCGCATTACCTCTATCTCTGCCTTAAGATCAATCCTTTTTAGTACTTCGTTCACCCCTTCCTTGAGCTCCTTCCCCTCTAACCCCCTCTAAACCCATTTTTTTATTTCTTTCTTAACTTCAGCCATTTCCCGCCTAATTTCCTTTTTTAATTGCTCTCCCCTTTTCTCCTGCTTTTCTTCATAAATCCCCATTGCCTCTATCATCACTTCGCAAATTTCCTTTAGTCTTTCCTCTTTCATCGGAACTGCACTTTCATCTCCGCTCTTGTCAGTCCCCTTACTATTATCACGCTTCCCTACCAAACTCTGTTTTTCCGGCGGCGAACTAAATATTTTTTGATGTTTCACGCTTGCACCGATATCTTCCTTCTCTTCACTGCTTTCTCTCTCCTCTCTCTTCCTTTTGATAAAAGCTGCAATTGAACCTACTTTTTTGCTCTTATTCTCTCCTTTTCTATAGATTTTCTTATACTTCCCCCTTGCCTTCCTTACCTTGATATCCTCTTTCGGCGTACCAAATTGTGGAATTCTCTAGCAAATAGTTGCATTTGTAGCAAAAAATTAGAAATTTATCTTAAAACAGAAGAGTTTTTTAATACAAAAAAGGTTGAGTTTTCATCCAAAAAAGATTCCAGTTAACTCAGTAACATCAAAAATTGAATTTTTGTAACAAAAAAATAAGTTTCTACGAAAAAAATTGAATTTTCAATCCAAAAAGACGAATGTTTTCAACCACAAAAGATGAATTTTTAACAAAATAGTTCAATTCTCTGCCAAATAGTTGCATTTCTATCCAAGAAAGATCAATATTGTAATAAAACAGATGAATTTGTAATAAAAAACAAATTCTTTTTATAAGGGGAACTCTCATCCAGAAAGTATTTCAGTGCATTTTCCAACATCAAAATATAAATTTTAAACAAAAAGTAAATTTTCTGCGAAATTATCACAAAAATATTTAGTTTCTGCTAAAGCAGGTAAACTTTAAAATAAAAAAAGACAAACTTAAAAAAAAAAGAGCTGACTTTTGCAACGAAAAGTTAAAGAAAAAATTCAATTTTCTATTTATTAAAATAATTTCTGAAATTCTCATAAATTCGTAGAGAATTTATTTCTCAGTTATATTCTCGGTAATATTCTCATTCTCGTTACCGCTCTTAAAATAACTATATGGCGCTAGCACCCAGCCAAAATTCTTAGTTACCGACGGATAACGTCTATCAACTGCTACTAAAAGACGATGTGATTGAAGCCGTCCTTTCCACATGTAAATAATAGGTATTATAAATTTTTAAAGTTTTTAACGATGAAAAAAAACTATTGCAATTACTCCGAGACATTCTAATGGGAAATTTAAACTAGAATCCGAATTGTAACAAGTTAAATGTCCGTCTTGTCGGATTCTAAAATCGATCCCTCGATATGCATCACTAATAAATTCCATGAATTCCGCCAATTCCATTATTTATGTGCATTCTACGAATTCCGTGAAATAATTGAATTCCATGAATTCCTTGAACTCCATGAATTCATTCCACTTAAATATTTTTTCGAAGTTGCAAAAAAATTATTTCATAATTTATGGATGTATTTTTTGAAGAACTAAATTTCATTCTTTTATTTATTGTATACTATTATAAGCACAAATTAAAATGTTCAATTTGAGTTTTTTATGATCTAGTTAACTATTTATCTCGGATCACGCACATAAATCAAAATTGTTGCAGCAGTCCATTACACCTCTTTGGCTCATTTCCAATATTTTGTATATTCTTTCAACTAATACTAGGGTGGCAAAAAGCTTAAAGGGCATTGTCTCTCACTTTCTTATATTTCTCAGACTCCTCATTTATAATTTTTGGATCTTTGATGGCTTTGTCAATGATTGTCAATCAAATAAATATTTACTAAGCGTATTTTTATGACGAAAATGCTGTATGAGGTCGAATGCTCAGGGCAAAATCTATTTGATCTTGAAACTCTTCCAATTATGTGATGAAAAATGAATTACTATGAGAGATTATGAGTCTAATAAAATGTATGGATTATGCGAAATTATGCGTAGACGTAAAAAATAATTAAGACAAGCTTCACATTATTTCTTTTTGCCATGCATACATTTTTTTGCCACACCGTTTAATAAATCATAAAAATCACATAAAATTTTAATTATAAAGTATATTTAGGAATTTATTCTTCATATTTTTACTATCTTTACTATGATCATATTATAAAAAAAAGAATATTCAATGGTAAAAATTAAAGTTCAAAATGCAACACTTTATGTGAAGAATATTTTTCATAATAATCAATTATTATTATAATTATTAATTTATAATTATAATTGCTTCATTTATCATCATTAATTATATTTTTTTGTATTTTGTATTTTCAAAGTTCAGAATTCGTCAATATGAGAAATAGTCGGCGGGAAATGGTATATGATGCGGGCGGAATACTAGAGGCTTTCAGAGACTATTTTCGGAGACAATTCGGAGATGAAGCTATAGGACACCACAACTGCGATGTTGAACACGATGCGATGGAAAACTC
>NC_046658.1:37376241-37385798 GCF_010883055.1 Belonocnema kinseyi
GTGCGAATTGATAAATTTATGTTTCGAGATGGGAGACGTCACAGACGATTGGAAAAAAGCGATTATCGTACCAATATACAAGAGAAAGGGAGATAAAAGCGACTGCAATAATTCCAGAAAGATTAGCTTATTAAGCACCGTAAGTAAAATATATTCAAAAATACTTATTCGCAGGGTAATGAAAATAACAGAAGCAAAGATTTGGGAAGTCCAAAGTGGGTTTATGCCAGGAAGGTCATGTACGGATCAAATATTTAGCTTCAGGCAAATAACAGAAAAAGGTTTGAGTGTAGGAAAAAAAGTTTTCTGTGCATTTGTTGACCTAGAAAAAGCTTTTGACAAGGTAGATAGAAGTAAACTTTGGGAAGTCCTGAAAGAGTATGGAGTCAATGGATGGCTCCTACAAGCTATAAAAACAATATATACAGGTCGCAAAGCGAGTGTAAATGTGAATGGGAAATTGTGTGACGGTTTCGATATTATTCAAGGAGTTAGATAAGGATGCGTTATGTCTTCATGGTTATTTATAGTATTTATGGACGAGTGTTTAAGAATGGCTCTCTTCGACGAAGAAAGTGTGGATCTCGAAACAGTAAGGGTACGTGGATTAGCGTTCGCAGATGATAAGGTTGTCATGGCAGAGTCTATCGAAGACTTACAATGAATGTTGAATAAACTAGATGAAGGAATGAAGAGCATGGACCTCAGAATTAACGCAAATAAAACAAAAACTATGGTGTTCGAAGGAAAGAGTGAGAAAACACTATGCTATTTTTTATTAAATGATGAGAGAATAGAACAAGTTGATAAGTTTGTATACCTTGGTAGCTTATTTACCAGGGACAGGAAGATAGATGAGGAATTAGATAGACGCATAAACGAAGGTAAGAAGGTTATTGGTAGAGCAGGTCCCCTTATCCGAAGTAAAAATATATCAATTAAAGCTAAAATGGGAATTCAAAATTCTACATTTGTACCGACTGTAATATACGGTAGCGAGACATGGACTTATCAAAAAAAATAATAAGAGTAAAATTAACGCAATTGACATCAATTTCATACGCATAATATGCGGGAAAACCCTGATGGACAAAGTAAGTAACGAGATAATTCTAAAAGAATGTGGTGCAGAAGAGACGCTAGTAGACACATGGGAAAGAAATCGGTTAAGATGGTTCGGACATGTTGAGAGAATGCCAAATGAACGACTAACGAAACAAGTGTATCAAGGTAAAGTAAATGGCAGCGTGCCCACGGGTAGACCGCGGAAAGAATGGGTAGAATGTGTAAATGAGACCCTAGTTAGAAGAGACATAAGTCACAGAAACACGAGATTCTGCATGAAAAAATGGATGGACGTAAAAGAAGCTAGAGAAGTATGCCAGGACAGGAAAGTATGGCGGCAAATAGTTAATAAAAAGAGTGTCAGTAGAGTGAATGACGCCTGAAACAAAAGACCTTGGCCACTAATGGACCCAAGTGTTGAACCTTACATAACGGCTTAATGAGGTTCTTCGCTTGGGGTGATTGCTAGAGAGATTGATCAGCAACCTGGGTGGGAGCAGTGTTGCGGAACGAACGTGTTATTTACTTAAATAGCACGAGAATGCTGGATCAATCTGAAATTTCTCTATCCCTTCCACACATTACTCCTTTCCCCTACCGAGTGAGTCACTCCTACCCCGAAAGGGAAATGGCTTAATGGTGTAATAATAATAACACAGACACACACACAAAAAGTGTGCGGATCTGGTAACAAGACACACGTATTCCTATGGATGTTGGGGCGCTAAATTCAAATTCGGTATCAAAAATCACCCATCATGTCATGGTTGAGCCATAACCTCAAAAAATGACGAAAAATCATGCACTGGGGCAAATAAATTTTAAAATAATGCCAGTGATGCAAATTTTCACTTCAAAAACATGTCGACAACTGTGAAGGATCAACCCTTTTCTGATATCAACTTATTTAACATAACTTTACCCAACAGAACCTGACCTCACCTAACCTGAATTAACAGAAATTTATTGAACAACACGTAAAGCTCTGGCAGCATATTTTCCCAGTAGCAAATGTGTGCTACGTCGAAGGGGTCAACTCGAGCCTAACCTAGAAATAAATCTCACCTAGCCTAACCTAACCTCACCTAACCTCACGAAACACAATTAAACTGATTGTGTTGTCCCGTTGTGTTTGCGGTACCGTTTCATTCAGCTTCGGCTCAACCTAAATAGATGTTTAACCTATCCTAACCTAACAAAACCTGACCTAACCTCACCGATTACGCTGGCAATCCTGTTCTTGCGTACTTTCATATTTTGACATTAATAGCAGTAAATGTCTGGAGTTTCGAAACCGCTTGATGCTAGCATTATTCGCCTGTGTCTGTAACCAGGGCACCTCTACGTGGTGACGGTGGGCAACGGATCCACATTGGCTGAGTCCCTGGGTAAACGGCGTTCATGCCGTCATGGCAGACACAGGTAAAACGTGTATTACGATGCAGGGAAAAACCCCAGTATCGGCGTCTGGTCAGGGTGGGAAAGCGGGCCCTCCGACTTCGTCATCATGCAACCGTAGCTTTTCATCAATGGATCACTTGGTTGGTGTAGAGTCCTAACCTAACAAAACCTGACCTAACCTAACTTAGCCGAATGAAATTCAACCATACGTGTAGCTATGTAAGCGTACTGTTCTTAGTCTTAAATGTGTGCTATATTTAATAAGTTAACTCGATCTTAACCTACAAATGAATCTATCTTAACAGAACCTAACGAAATTTTACTTAACACAACACAACTTAACTTAAATGTTCCCTTTGTAACACAATAAAATTCATTTCATTGTACTGCAGGTGGTTAAAAATTTAGACGCACATTACTCATTTGAAGAACCTTAGAACTATAAGTAGATTTGACCCCATTTCAATTAACCTGACAATGTTTGTATCAATTAAAATGTAGAACTGTAACTTAAACATGCAAATGAATAAGAAATGCAAAGGGTTACGCTTACGTTTAAGACCTGCATTCGTTTCCCTTTTCAACATCGAGCAAAAATCAGCCATCATGACCTCGTCCCATCTACCCTGATATCGTTGTTCCATCACTTATATGTCTTGATGAAAACGCTCCCCTTGTTCTTCGCTGAAATCACCAACATTTTCTGGAAACTTATCCAGATGGGAATCTAGAAAGTGAAGTTTTAAATTCATCAAGCAGCCTAACTTTTTGTAGTTTCTTATCATTTTCGCAACAATATTCTCGTAGTCTGGCCTTTTTTGGTTACCGAGAAAATTTGCGTTTACTGCTTTAAAACTTTCCCAAGCGTCCATTTCAATTTTCGTCATGTGACTCACGAAATTAGTATCTCTTGTCAATATTCGAATCTGTGGTCCATCAAAGACTCCTTCTTTCAATTTAGCGTCTGAAACATTAGGGAATTTAAGGGATATATACTTATAGCATTGTATATTTTTGTCTAACGCCTTGACAAATTGCTTCATGAGCCCAAGCTTTATGTGGAGGGGTGGTAGTACAATTTTTTCTGGATCAACGAGGCTTTGGTTGATGATATTATGAGAATCAGGTTTGAATGAATCTCTTAAAGGCCAATGTTTTTTACTGTAATGATTGGCTCGATTTCTACTATTCCACAGGCATATAAAGCATGGCTCTCTCGTGAAACCCGATTGTTAGCCTAATATAATTGTTATGATTTTGAGATCACCACATGTTAGCCATTTGTGATTCTTGTAATTAACTTTTTCAAGAAGCATTTTAACATTGTTATATTCTTCTTTGATGACCGTTGAGTGAGCTATAGGGATAGGAGCGTAAGTATTCGTGTTATGCAGTAAAACAGCCTTAATGCTGCGTTTTGACGAATCAATGAAAAGTCGCCATTCTTCGTCTCTGTACACATTTTTCTTCAAGTGGTTCATTAGTCCGTTAACGTCAGTGCATTACACTAAAGACGTCTCTTCGTCTTCAACGAAAAACTTTCTGAATTCTTTGTCCCTGTCGCGATAGAATGAAACTTTTGTCCTTGGCTCTAGAAGATTTCTTCTTTTTAGAAATGAAGCGGCAAATTCAGCGCCGTCTTTCGGTAATCCAAGATCTCTTATAAAATCATTCAGTTCTAGTTGCGACACTAATATTGGAACCTTCAATGTCATTTTATGCACGCCATATTCGTCATCTTTTTCGTCATTTTCATCGGAATCATCAGAACTATTTTCTGTTCGATCACTGGTTTCACTACCGTCTCCATGACGTTGACTTTCAACTTCCATTCTATCGTCTTCTAAAGCGCTTAAATCAGTCTGGCGTGCATTTTTATTGATTTCAATTGCTCTTGTGACTGTGCACACATTAGTGTACGAAATGTTATTTTTATTTTTGGCGTTGAACCCTTTGACGGAATTCATGCAAAAGTAGCAGTCCTTCGCAATAACGGGTTTTTTCCATGTGGTTGGAGTAGAGTACTTGCGGTACTTTTCGTTGTTTGAATTTTTTAGACGATACAACCTAAGTCTGCAGGAATTGCAAATGACGTGAAGAACCCATTTTGTTTCTTGGTGCAGCAATTTACGGTCAAAACACTTTTCGTAAAGACTTTTCACCTCCTCGTCGATTAATTTTCGCAAACTGCTCACTTCATATTTATTGCAAATGTAACAGAATGAATCTGAGCTATTCTTGTAGGCATGCGATTGATAAATGTTCGCGGTTTTTTTCCTTGTAGCATGAGACTCTACACCAACCAAGTGATCCATTGATGAAGAGCTACGGTTGCATGATGACGACGTTGGAGAGCCCGCTTTCCCACCCTGACCAGACGCCGATACTGAGGTTTTTCCCTGCATCGTAATACCCTTTTTACCTGTGTCTGCCATGACGGCATGGATGCCGTTTACCCAGGGACTCAGCCAATGTGGATCCGTTGCCCACCGTCACCACGTGGAGGTGCCCTGGTTACAGACACAGGCGAATAATTCTAGCAACAAGCGGTAACGAAACTCCAGACATTTACTGCTATTAATGTCAAAATATGAAAGTACGCAAGAACAGGGTTGCCAGCGTAATCGGTTAGGTTAGGTCAGGTTTTGTTAAGTTAGGATAGGTTAAACTTCTATGTAGGTTAAGCCGAAGCTGAATGAAACGGTACCGCAAACATAACGGGTCAACGCGATCAGTTTAATTGTGTTTCGTGAGGTTAGATTAGGCTAGGTTAGATTTATTTCTAGGTTAGGCTCGAGTTGACCCATTCGATGTAGCACACATTTGCTACTGGGAAAATATGCTTCCAGAGCTTTACGTGTAGTTCAATAAATTTCTATTAATTCAGGTTAGGTGAGGTCAGGTTATGTTGGGTAAAGTTATGTTAAATTAGTTGATATCAGGAAAGGGTTAATCCTTCACAGTTGTCGACATGTTTTTGAAGTGAAAATTTGCATCACTGGCATTATTTTGAAATTTATTTGCCTCAGTGCATGATTTTTTGTCATTTTTTGAGGTTATGGCTCAACCATGACGTGATGGGTGATTTTTGATACCGAATTTGAATTCAGCGCCCCAAAATCCATAGGAATACGTGTGTCTTGTTACCAGATCCGCACACTTTTTTTGTGTGGCTGTGTAATTAATTATATTATTATTATTTGAATATTATAATAATTGCGATAAAAAAACATTACTTTAGTAATAAAAAGCATAATACAAGAAAATTTATAAACCTTCATTTTTTTTCAATCGATAGTTTGAATATTATGGGATTATAATTCTTCAAATACGTTGCAAAGAAGCACTTTAAATTTTTTAATAACACGCTCTTTCATATTCTCATAAATACATGTCACATGTATTCGATTTTTGTTGTAGCTTTATACCATTAGTTACAAGACTGTTTTTGAGTTTTTCTGCAATTCGCACATGCAGCGTTCAACATGTTTTAAACTTCCCGCTTACCATCTTTTTCAAAATGAAGGTCGCCATACGATACTCGTTCAGGCGTGACCATAGTTAGTTGGATTATGCTCATGGTTGCTTCCATGGAGAAGCAACTATGGAGAATTCTCCATGGTTGCTTCGTTGTGATTACCATGTGCAGGAAATGCCTATTGTTAAGTATTTAGTCGGCGTAATTTTTTATAAAAGATGTGCTATTTCCATACAAAAGATAAATAATGTTATCTAAGGGAACAAATTCGTGATTGACATCTAATTAAACTGGAGGAAACCTAGAGAACGAAATGCAATTCGCAACATAACCTCAATCATGCAGTAATGAAATTACATTCATTAAAAGGTAGAGAAACGACTGAAATAAAAAGTAGGCAAATTTTATTTTAATACAAAATATTCGTTTTTAATTATATTTGAAGTATATTAGCTGCTTAATTTCTTCAATCGGAAGTATAATGTCATATATTTTATAATAGGGACCTAATTTTTCGATGGCGCTGATTCACTGAGAAATTGCTGTGACCGTGGCAAAAATGGAATTTGCAAAGATCGAAATCCATCGAAAACAATACAAAGTAAAGTAAACTTATAAAATGCTTCTACAATTCTTAAACATTTTGAAAGAATTTTTACCATGCATAAATTTGTTCGAAATTGTAAACAATATTTTCAAAATACCTATGACTTAGAAAAGCTTTTGTAGTCTTAGTTTATTTTGTACTGTTTTCAATTAATCTCGAACTTTGCTCACAATGTGACCCTAAAGTAATATTAATGTTATCTCGCATTATAATTAATAAAAGAGAAAAAGTAAATCTCTAAAGTTTTGCAATTATAATTCACGTTACAATTTACGTTAGAAGATGATGCCATACTGCAAAAGGTTTATTTTTCAGCGTTTGAAATTTAAAAAAACATAATGGCTGTCATTAAAGTCTGCCAACGGCGACTTCAAGCGCATCTGCTTTGAGTACCATTATAATTGCAACAATTTAGATATGTATTTTGTTTCTTTTATGAATTATAATACGAGATTACATGAGGTTACTTTATGGTTACGCCGTAGCGTGTCGCTTGCGTCCATTCGTTCCGCCAGGGCCCTCAATAATGAAAGTCTTAAATGTTCCAAAAGTTGACATTATATAATTACATTTATAATGTATGTAGGTCAAAATGTCTCTTCTAACACGTCGCCTGATGCGAAGTTTCCGTCAAGTACGTTTTCTGCAAATTGCTGCGGGCAGAGGAAGAAAACAATTGCCTTTTTTGGAGAGAATTTTGAACAGCGATGTAAATTTGGTGTCTCTTCTGGATTCTCAAAAGGCTTTAACTCAAGAAGACTGGAAGAAGGGTCGCGAAGAACTATTGGAGTTCGACTTCCTTAATGGAAAAAATATTGATGCTGCAGTTGCAAATCTTTGCTTCACTTTAAATAACACAAATGCTTTTATATCATATATACATTTTTTGAAGAACAACAACTATGAAATTAATTTGTACATGGCTGGGAAATATGTATTCATCTTTAGAGCTAAAAAGTCTATGATTACTGATTCGGAAAAACAGGAGATTTGTGCAATGTACGATTTTGTACGGAAAAAATATCCTATCTTAGATGCAGAATCATGTGAGAGATTTATCTATGGATTGTGTCTCACCGATCGGTGGGAAGAATCAATACAATTATTAGACATGATGAAAATGTCTACAAAAATCAATCCCTCGCCCTTAACGGTCATTATCTCGACGGCTTTTAGTCGTGGGAAAGCAGGTATTGGATGGAAATACATGAATTTGGCATATGAAGAAAACATACTTATACTTCCGGAAGCATATAGTTCATACTTACAGTATTGTTTAAATACATTCAAATCAAAAAAGGAGCTTGAAATAAATATGTTAAAAATGTTTGAGTTCCTTAAAGAAACGGAAAAAATACTTGGGGACCGCATATTAAATGATTATTTACATGCTTTTAAAGAGTTAGGATACACTTATACCCAAACATCTATCAGTCGCTTGTAAGTTCCTGGCATCATTATTTACTTAAATTAATTTCTATAATTCGTTAAAGCTCTATAACAGGGAAACAAAAAAATGATCCCTTTATGGATATATAACTTCTGCAAGGGGTACACATACTGATTATTGCAACCAGGCCTAAGATGGTATGGAGGCAATTGAGTCCTGGACTACCCATTTGATTGCTACCACTTTATATTATAAAATTTTATATTGTAACTTGAACTGGTTCCCATTGTTATTTCTATTTTTAAATTTATCTTTGAATGTTGCAATGCTTCTAACTCAATTTAGAATGGTTCAAACTTAAGACTGTGCATTTATTAAAACTTGCAGTCGGAATAATTAATGATCACATGATCGGGCAGTCGATGGACACCAAACCTGAAAGTTATGTACCCCTTGGGGTCTGAATTTTCGCGAGATAATTCAACATTTTAATTTTATTTTCTAAGTTTTTAAATGAAATTCATTATTTTTATAATCTAGAGGACGTTGTGCGAAATGTTCGCATCAATTGCCGGCTCCAGATATCTCAAAAGAAGAATTTGACAAGATGTCGAAACTTTTTATGGAAAAGGTGGTTGTAGGGGGCAATGTATATTACAATAGCACACCCAAGGAATTTAAACAATTCATGCAGTTTTTGGAAAAAGCGCAGCCATACGATATCGTGATCGATGGACTGAATATTGCTTGTGCAGGTGTTTTCGAGAAAGACAGGGTACAAAAAGCCAGTCGAGTAAGTAAGATTTAGGGACCCCACGAAAAACTAGGCACTTTTCAGATTTAAACAACATGCTTCCATTTTAAATAACAAATTTTTATGAGCAATAATTACTTTTCCATGTGTCAATTTTCTCAAAATTTTATCAAAACATGGGTTGTCAATTCTTTAAGCAGTTTATAATCTGTAAGTAATGGAAAAACAGATTACACCATTTGATTCTACAGAGAAAATTGCATAGGGAATAAATGCTGAAATGGTTTTCGCACTATGAAATTGTTTATTTATAGTGCATAACAAAATGGATAGAGACCAAAATTGTTCAACATATGAACTCATGTCATTTTTTCCGTAAACTCGAATGGCGTTTCTGTAACATACTGTACAGAATTAGTCAAATTGTGTAAACAATTAATTGAAAAATTAGATTCTTGTTATATTCTCTGTTACGCCTATTGGTCTAAAAAATAATAGTTTCTACAACATACTGATACACTGAAGTTTTTATTTAAATAAATTATTTATAACAACTTCATCATTTTTTGGATTACCAAAAAGGTTTTATTTTAAACTCTTATGCCGTGCACATTATTCGCAACTTTTAGAAAATTATATTATAATTTGGAATAGTTCTGAAATATTTTTTACAACAATTTTTTAAATGACGGTCATCCCCACTTTTTCAGATCGTTAGCTCCAATTTTTAAATTAATTATACATAAATGAAACTTAGTTTTAATACGTAAATTATAAAAAAATGCAGCTCTAGAAGCACACTTTAAAAATGCTTTATCAATTATTTATAGTTTTTTCTACTTAAATATCGTTTTAACCCATA
>NC_046658.1:37385898-37391486 GCF_010883055.1 Belonocnema kinseyi
AGCTTTCAAAAGCTGTGGAGTATTTTCTGAACACAGATAAAAAAATTCTGTTACTGGGTCGACAGCATATGCTAAAATGGAAATACATGGATTACATCAGACATAATACACAAATGTTTTTAGTAGACAATAGGTAAGTTTGTAAGATATAGATTGGTAATTAAATATTATTTCTTATTTACGAACTTTGAATACAATTTTTTTACAACTCCACTTAGTTCTTCAGATGATCCACATTTGCTGTACGCCACATTGTACGGTGGTATGAAGACGTGTTTTGTTTCCATGGATTTGATGCGGCAACATAAATTTCAATTGCCAAGAAATATGCAAGGATTATTTAAAAGGTGGCAGCTGTCGCATCAATATATGATAGACACTGCAACATTGAATGTAAAGTCTCCTGTGAAATTTGAAATAATCACACAAAATTGTGGAAACAGCTGGCACATACCTTATTACTCTGGCATGTCCACTATCGCCAAAGATTCTTACGAAGCAACGACAAATTGGATATGTTTAAAGAAACAAAACAAGTAAAAGACAAGCTAGTTAAGACCTAATCATTTTAAGAATTCAATTTTCAGTACTTATTTCTTCTTCTTTTTTTAACTAAATGACTTTAATTTGTAAATGTTAATATTTCTTAGATAACAGCATGAAATTGCGAAATAACCAATTTATGGCCCGATATATCTTAGGGATACCTGCAGGATACCCCCTTAAAATGGAAATTTCGATTGTATTGTAGTAAGATCTCGTATATATCCGTATGCCCTTCTGTCAACTCGAGGCATAGAAGAGATATACTAAAATATCTTGTTGCTACCAGGGGTTTTTCATGTTAATAAATTTTGAATATATTAAGCCTTGTTAAAAAACATTCAAAATTAGGAGCTAAAATCTTAAATGCAAATATACATTAAATTAATTGTATAGAAGAAGAAATTTGTGTATCTATCAATGATTGTGCGTATGTGCAGAAATGTAGAGCCATATGTATAAGAATAAGTATTTTGGAATCATTAAAAAATTTTTTAAGGAACATAATTAAGAAATTTGCTCAACATATCAAAAGTTGATATTAAAACATGCACGTTTTCAAATAATGTTGAATCGATTTTATTATTGATTTGGATAGGTTTTGAAAAATAAAAAATACTGTTTAAATCCACATGTGTTAACATTCGTTTCTTTCAAAGTCATTAGAAAAAATTCAGTTTCGCCCAATGCAATTGGTATGACCAACCCACGAATAAATAGTAAGGGGTGGTATCACCCTATGTATTTAGTGAGCAGAAGTGGGACGAGCAACGTCCAATAATTTGTTCATGTTTGCCACGAATGGAAAGCCATGGGCAACGCCATGCTCATGCGCAGTGTTTGTGCTGTCACATGTGGTTGCACTAGAAGTAACTTTATTCTACAAAACCATGCAGTACCATAGAAAAAATGCATAAAAATTTCAAAATAAATATGAAAACCCCTTTAAAATCATTTTTTCTTCATAGTATAGAGTCAGGTAGTAAATTAGACTGCTGTACTTACGTATTATTTTGCTTAATATAGGAAAAAGCGAAGTAATTGACATAATTCAAATAAGCAAAAACATTGCATGGATATTCAGAACTTATAAGACATAATAAAAAATGTACAAATTAATGAAAAAGAATGCCAAAAATATATATTATTATCAAATTATAAAATTGTTTAAATTTCAAATAACGAAAAGATTTTTAATGGACAAAAAATAAAATCCCAAATTTAAAAATATACGAAACTAAAATTCAACGACTTCAAGGCCGATTTGTAAAATAAACGAATTATTAAATTCATACAAATGTTTCAATTCTCGAAATTTAAAACTGCTGAACATAGTTAATAGAGTTATAAATAAGGCAAAGAATTTAATTAATCAATAATTAACAATTTATTAATTAATTTCGGCTATTTTAAATTTCGTCGAACTTAAATTTCAGGAATATAAATATTTATGGGAATTTAAAAATTCATTTATTTTATAATTCAACCTTTTTTGTTGTTGCTAATACATGGTTTTCTTATTCATTTTTTCATTATTTTGTATTGGAACCGGATATTGAAACACTTTTAAGAATAGTGATGAAGAAAAAATTATTTTTTTATATTGCCGTTTTACAATATAATGCTACTATACAATAAATATAATTATTTAATCTATATGTGACAAAAAAGGAATACGATAAATCCTAAAATATTGTTTTCTATTACGATCAAATAATGAACTCTTAAATGTAATGTTTTTTTAATTCATCAAACTTTGTAACGAAGCTAAAATATTTTAACATCTGTATGTCGCTCTTAAAGAAAGACCATTAATGAATATTTTTTTATCTTTGGCAACACTCAAATAAACGAAAATTATTTTTCGAAGTGCTATAATAAATCCATGTTGAATTTAAATGCTGAGAATTGAAAAGAAAAAAATAAGTATTGTCACCTTGTTTTTAAATTTATGTAAACATAATTTTCATAAGATTCTTGAGAAAATTTAAAAGATTTTTTAATATTTCTGGCATGTCAGAAAAGATTTTAAAGGAATTTTTTTATTCCATAGGACTTTACAAAATATTATGATAAACTCGACTCTTATTAAAAGAAGTTTAGAACTTTTATAAGTTGGGAAGGAATCAAGAAATAGTTGGTAAATTTTCGAAAAATTTTCCGATATTTCAAATATTTGTAATCTATTTAAAACGTCTTAAATTCCTGAAAAATATTTCTGACACGATTTTTTCTCAAAATTTTCAAATATTCCAAATTAGAAAAAATTACCTTACAATTTTCTAAATTTTCCCAGCAATTTTAAGAAAATTTGTTTATTCTCTTGAAAAATTTCGAAATTATTTCTAATTCTAATAATTATTTCTTGAATTTACCGGATTTTCGTTCGTTCTTATTTTCCAATGTTACCAAATTAAAGCATTTTGCTTTAAAATCTAAACTATTTAATTTTTTTTAGGAAATCGTTCGTTACCAGTGGCGCCAATCCTATTTGAAACAGGTCGGGCGGATCTACTTCTGGCAGACCCCCCCCCCCCCTTTGTTTGAGAAAAAAGTTTTGATGAGCAAAAAAAAAGAGCGTGAAAACACATTTATTTCCTCAGGCACTTGTGTAACAAATAAATTCTTAAAATACGTTAATAGCACGTCAAAATTTCGAACATAAGAGATCAAATTACATTAAAAATAATTTAAAATTAAAACTCTAATATACTATTTCGCGTAAATATTAAACATTTAAATTGTTAGTACTCAGCGGCACTAACCCAGAAGAGTATAAACTTCTACGGAGGGGTAAGGATTTCCTACAGTGGTGGAAGGATAGATCGAGAATATCTTAAATATTACCTAATTAAATCACTGTCTTTTTACAAATTTTTGAAAAAATTTCAGTGTTCTTAAAACATTAGGAAACAGCGTTTATTCATTATTTAGTTTTTACTATCATAATATTGTAAAATAATCTTTTTCTAAGATATATTTGTTGTAATCGAAAAAATTAATCAGGATACGTTCTTGCATCGCTTAAAATTGCCAATTAAAAAAAATGATTACCTATTTTAACTCTGGTCTACTTTTTCTCCAAATGGAACTTTTTGTACCCGTTTTATTTATGCGGGCATACAACAAAGGGGTATATTAGAAGCATTCTTTTTTATACTTTTAAAAATTTAAAGATGCTCGTGCGCATAATCAAATGGCACATCGCAAGATGGCGGCTCTCCTCACTCATGAAATGCTCCCCCCTCCCGTTGTTTCAACCCTGCTCAACAAAATTAGGATGCCATGCCTAGCCCCGTGTTTCCTATATCCATGATTCTAATATTACGTCACGCTCGGTCGGTAACGTCAAAATCGGTTAGGCTATACCAAAGATATTAGGTCCTAGATACGGCATGGGTCAGTGGTGGGGACGGCAACTACATTTTCAGCTACATCTAGGTGCTGCCCTCTTCAACTTTTCACTGTTTCTATGGCAACCGACTCCTCCTAGCGGGAGGTGGGGCCGGGGGGCACACCGAAAGTTGTTGAATTCCAAACCAAACGTGATTTTCTGTTTCTCGTTCTCGCGTTCGACCTTGCCATCACTATAGCAATCTTTGCTATAGTTGAGTCGGTTGGCTGGCTCTGTACGGCCTGTACGCTAAAAATGTTATGAACACTGATTTACCTAATTATATTCAAATTAAAAAGAGCCTAAAAATATTCTATTTATTATTATTTTTAATTTTCGAGACAATAAATAAATGTAAAAAAAATTCTTTTCATACTTTAGAATTTTAGTTAAATTGATAAAATTATTTTTAAAAACTAAACTTAAAATTTAAATGAAATTAAGATCAATTAAAAAATTAAATAAAATTGATTTACATTCCAAATTAAATAAAATTTAGTTGAAGTTAAAATTTAAATAAAATTTAGCTAAATTCAACATTTAAATGAAATTTCGGTGAATTTATGAATTAAATAAAGTTTAGTTAAATTAATTTCTCGTCTGGTTTCTTTTCAAAGAAAAATTTTCTAGATACTAAGTAAATAAGTTTTAAAACAATTCTATTCGTACTTTAAGATTTATTGTAGTGCAATTTTAAAAATTATTTTATAAAACTAAATTTAAAGATTGAATACAATTTAGATCATTTCAAAAAGTGAATGCATGTTAGTTAAATTCAAAATTTAAGTAAAATTTAGTTGAATTTCAGTAAATTTCAGTTAAAATTGTAGATGTTGAATGGTACTAGATGGTGTTAAATTTAAGTACAATTTAGTTCAATAAAAAAAAGTGTCGTTAAATTTTAAATTTGATTGAATTGAATACAAATATATGTGGGTTGTTTCTTGGCTTCAACAATGGAGAGCATTCAAATAAGCTGGAGAAATTAAAAAAAATTCCCTTATTTTTATAATAATGAGTTAAATTCAAAAAAAAAAAAAAAATCACGAAAGTAATTAGGACTCATAGTTCTAAAGTTTTTGGTTTGAAACATTTCAAAAGTCGACAATGTCAAAATATAAAAGGAAGCGTTTAAGCTTCAGCATAACTATTTTGCATGGAAATACTTTACTATCCCACAATTTTATTTTAAATTAGAAGTATGTTAGCAATTAAATAATTATTCCATTCAACATTATTCAGTTTCGAAAATTAGATTATAACTTTAAAGCCTTTGAAATTAAAAGATTTTAAATGAGAGATATTTGAAATGAAAACAATTAAAATTACAGTGTAATTATTTTATTTTAGAAGCGTAAGAATAAAATAATAATTATTAAAAGAAACTAGTTTATAAATTTAAAATTCAAAGTATTTAATTTTAAATGTTTTAAATGAAATCACTTATGATTCGGCAATACATTTTTTTCAGCTTTAGGATATAAATAATTTAAAGCTGCAATAAGTAGATTATTCGACGTCAAACCTCGTGAAAATTGTAATTAATGTTAAGCCTTTGAAATCGAAAACTTTTTATAAGGAGAGGAATTTTAAATTGAAAGGTTTTAATATATTTTCAATTTAAAACATTCAAATTGAGTAATTTTATGAA
>NC_046658.1:37391586-37394560 GCF_010883055.1 Belonocnema kinseyi
TATTTTATTTACAAAAAAATTTCTCAGGTTCAAAAAAACATTCAGTGAACTGAAAAACTGTGGTCGGTAATATAGGTATTTAGCTGTGTCACATGCCCTTAAAGGGTATGTTCCGATTTGAGCAGTTGAGAGTTATTTAAAGTTTCAAAGTTGGTAATGCCAATGTATAAGCATAGGCTGCCGGTGCGCAATGATGCCTATGCTTATACATGGCATTGCCAACTTTGAAACTTTAAAAAACTCTCATATACTCAAATCGGAACATACACAAAATCCCAATCTCCTGAATTTATTTCAAAGCAGTTAGCTGTTAGCAGCGCAACTCAGTCATTTAAAGCGTCTCCTACTATATTCACACGAACATAGCCCTGTCATAGCATTGGACCGCATCTCGTTTCAGATCTGGGATCACTGAGTGGTATAGCCAAATATATTAGGTCCTAGATACGGCATGCGATTAGTTGCACCACATACCGGTAGTTTGCGCGGCAGGCAAGTTTGCGGTCCTGCATATACATATTGCTTTTAGTTCGGCCACATACTTGTAGAGGCGCAACATGTACCCATTGGTTCCGCCACATATTTGTAGAGGAGCGACAGGCAGCTATATATTTGGTCGCGCCAAATTATAGTGCATTTGAAATCCAAAATGGTAATAATCTAATTTTACTTTATAAGTGAATACAAAAATAATTTTAATTGAGTAGGAAAGGTCTTGAAGGAATTCGAAAACTCTAAAGACTTTTTGAAATCAAAATTATGTCCAAAATGTAGCAAAGATGTTAATATAAAATAGTAATAACAAATTTGAATTAAGAAGTTTATTTTTTATTTAAGTTATAATTTTTTTGGAAATTAGTAGAAAAGTGAATTTGAAGATACAGTTAAGTTTTATTTAAATTTAAATAAACTACAAAAGCTGTCTGGTTAAATCAACCAGAATTGTGGTTGAATATGTCCTTACTATTTTTCTGGTTAAAGAAACACAAATTCTGGAGAGAAATTTCCTTATAAAAACTTCTAAAAAAAAGTTTTTTCCTAAATTTCCTTATAGACCTAGACAAATGTCTTCTGAAGTGTTGCATTTTCTAAATATTAGTGAATTAAATGGTATATGAGTTTTTTAACAGCTGTAAAGTGTAAGAAGCATTTTCGAAAGTCAAAGGAAATTACGGCTTGCTTCTACAGTTTAGCTAAGGCCATGGTATAATTATGAACCATTTTTTCAAATTGAAATAAGAAGTAACTCAATCTTACAAAATGTCATTTTCCCTGCTGCAGAAATCTAACTTTAAGAAAAAATGTAAGTTTGCTTAATTTTTTTTTAGTATCATTTAATACTAAAACTTGACATAAAAATTGCCATAATTTTCGTCTTCAATAGTCTATATTTTTTTAAAGAATGTGACGCTGTTTTTATTTTATTTTATTTTTAATAAATATATAAATTTCCTCAGTTTTTTATTTAGTTTCCTTTAATTATTTCCTTTATTTCTTTATTTTGTATTTATTGAGAACAATAAGTTGAAACTTTAAAATGTTCTCCACCGGTCATGTATAGAAAACTATACATTCCAGCTGGTTAATTAAGCTTTTGTTTGCATGTACTTGTTTAACTGTTTGCATATTTAATTCCATTAAAAATTTTTTATTTTGCTAAAATAATTATTTTAAATTCTTTCCTTTAATAAAAAAACTTGCTTGTTTAAATTTGTTCGTAAATAAATTTATTTTCAAATAATTTAAATATTTGATTAACTTTCAGTTTCTTTTATAAAATTTTAAAGGCTTTTGCATTATAAATTAATTACCACAATAACAAAAAAAGTTTTTTAAAGAAAAATAACAACAATCATGCAAAAAACCTCACTTTTTTATTTGATAAAGATATTAACAATGTTTATTTCTTGCATAATTAAGAAGAAATTAGGAAGGAATTTCATATTTGAATAAAATTATGAATCGAACCAAAAAATACATGATCTGGCACTTTTTTGTTAGACTTATTTTTTCAAAAATTGTATACTCCCTTTCAAAGATCTTTATTGAAAACCGAAGTTCAATTCCGCTCTATTGTATTATTCACCACTTTCTTCTAACTGCAATTCATAACACAGTAGACAATTAGACATAATGTAAAAATTACAATGAACATGACAAGTCAGAACTGTCATCTAGGTACTTGAAGTTAAAGTGAATATTTATTTCTGACAATATTAAACCTTCCATTTTAATATTGAGTTTATTATATTAAAAAGGAAGATATGTTAAAATTATTTACGCCTAACGTTATAATGCTTAAAGCTTCTTGTTCTTCAAAAATCATTATATTCCAATCAAGATTTTTTCTTACTTCTTAAATCTTGCAAACAAGAACAAATGTTTTCATGTAATAAATAAGTGACGAAATTTTGTTCTTAAATAATTTTTTTCAATGTGATCAGCCGTGATTACTTCTGCCGTCTTGGAGAAAAAAGTTACTCTCTAAAGTTTGACGTAAGGGTCATTTTCGCATTGCAGCGTATACGTAAAGAAGACTCACGTCAAAACGAAGATAGTGAGTTTCTTCACGCAAAAAGCAGATTTGGCTTAACCCATTTTTCCCTCTCGACGGATAGTTCACCTTGGCGTGCAGGGTATTTCCTAAATTAATTTTTTTACGTAAAAAAAGTCGTGTCTACTAAAATGTAATATTTTTTTCTCGATGACTCAAATTAAACAAAAAGGTTTGAAAGTGTAAAATTAAAAATGTCAAGCATTGAACAAATTCTGAATTTAAGAATCAAATCCTAAACAATTAAAAATTTTAGCATTGTAATTTGATTTGGTTTTGAATATAAGAATTTAATATCGTAAAATTGACAACTGTAACCCTTCTAACTTGATTAGGCTTAAATTAATGGCCTCCAAAATCTGATAATACCCAAATACAAACATTTAGAATTCTGCATTTCAATTTTCAATTCAAAACTTT
>NC_046658.1:37394660-37397031 GCF_010883055.1 Belonocnema kinseyi
GATTGGTCGAAAATTTAACAGCTTTGTTTAAAATTAATTTTTTCTTTAAAAAATTATTTATCTTTATCTGAAAATGTAACTATTATATGATTGATTAAAAATCAATCGTTTATATTGGTTAAGTTGGAAAATCCCTTTTTTTGTATAGAACATTAATCTTCTTGGTCAAAAATTCACCTTTTCTCTTGAAAATTTAACAATTTTGTTGAATATTAGTTTTTTTGTCTTGTTCAATTCAATTTTTTAGCACAGTTTTTATCTGGAAATTGTACTATTTTGGGTTGAAAATTGATTTACTGTGTAAATTAGATTTTTTTCCTAAAATTAAAAAAACTGCAAAATAGAAAAATTGCCTTAAAATCGTCCTGATTCCTTTTCTTTTTTTAATTTTTAAAATCTTTTCAAATACTCACTTAAAATTAATTTTTCAAACTAAAAAATCATTTTCAATTTTCTTAGCAATCACAACAATTTTTGTTATTCTTTTTGAATATTTTATAATTCTCAAAAGCCTTTTTTTAAATCTGCAAAAATCTAAATCGTGTTTCAAATAATTTCAAATAATTTCAAGTTTTAAATTAATTTTGAATATTATTCTAAATTGAAATTGCAGCGTTCAAACTTAAAATTTAGCTCATTACAATTTTAACAAATCAAGGCTTTTTATTTCTAACCACTCTGTTCAAATTTGTATAGTTTTTAATTGTTGTTTATAATGGCCTGTCCCAGATCTGAATTATTTTTGGTTTCAAAAAATCTCTGATCCAATTCAGAAATACATACAATTGCTTTGAAAAAATTTTTAATTCAGAAATATTTCATTTAAACGCTCAATAATTCATACGTATAAAACACAAACTTTTAACACCTTTTAATTTTACAATTTTTTTAATTAAATTATTTTAAAATACGAAATAACCGTTGAAAAATTTTTATGACTTTAACATTTGAGAGATTTCTGGTTAAAAAATACAAATAACGCTATTATTTTTAAGGTTCAACAGTTTTTTATCAAAAATTAAAACTTCTTTTGTTGTTGAAGATTTATCATTTTAGTAGAAAATGTAATTATTGTGTTGGAAATTTGTTATTCTCTTTTTTTTAGTTGAAAATTCAATTATTTTGATAGAAAGTTAATTTCTAACATTTTCAATTGGCGAACTAAAATTTTAATCTCTAAATAACAATGCAAAAATATTAATCTGGAACAACTTAAAATAAAAACAATGTAACTATTATTTTAAAAAGTTTTTATTTAAAAAATGAATTTAATCGTTCAATTTTTAATGTTACGAACTGAAATTTTTTTGAATTATTATCATTTTGAACCTTAAAAATAATAGAGTAATTTGTATTTTTTAACCAGAAATCTCTCAAATGTTAAAGTCATAAAAATGTTTCAACGGTTATTTCGTATTTTAAAATAATTTAATTTAAAAAATTGTCAAATTAAAAGATGTTAAAAGTTTGTGTTTGATACGTATGAATTATTGAGCTTTTAAATGAAATATTTCTGAATTAAAAATTTTTTTCAAAGCAATTGTATGTATTTCTGAATTGGATCAGCGATTTTATGAAACGAAAAATAATTCAGATCTAGGACAGGCCATTATAAACAACAATTAAAAACTATACAAATTTGAATAGAATGGTTAGAAATAAAAAGCCTTGATTTGTTAAAATTTTAATGAGCTAAATTTTAAGTTTGAACGCTGCAATTTTAATTTAGAATAATATTCAAAATTAATTTAAAACATGAAATTATTTGAAATAATTTGAAACACGATTTAGATTTTTGCAGATTTAAAAAAAAATCTTTTGAGAATTGTAAAATATTCAAAAAGAATAACAAAAATTGTTGTGATTGCTAAGAAAATTGAAAATGATTTTTTAGTTTGAAAAATTAATTTTAATTATTTGAAAAGATTTTAAAAATTAAAAAAAGAAAAGGAATCAGGACGATTTTAAGGCAATTTTTTTATTTTGCAGTTTTTTTAATTTTAGGAAAAAAATCTAATTTACACAATAAATCAATTTTCAACCCAAAAGTTTACTTTTCAACAAAATAAATTAATTTTCTATCAAAAAATTGGTGTTTCAACTAATAAAATGAACAGGATAAAGTTTCAAACAAAAATGGAATAGTACAATTTCCAGATAAAAACTGTGCTAAAAAATTGAATTGAACAAGACAAAAAAACGAATGTTCAACAAAATTGTTAAATTTTCAAGAGAAAATGTGAATTTTTGACCAAGAAGATTAATGTTTTATACAAAAAAACCGATTTTCCAACTTAACCAATATAAACGATTAATTTTTAATCAATCATATAATAGTTACATTTTCAGATAAAGATAAATAATTTTTTAA
>NC_046658.1:37397131-37401060 GCF_010883055.1 Belonocnema kinseyi
ATTTCTTAACCAAAAATGGTATTGATTGATTGTCAGTTTCAAAAATGTATTTTCAACGAAAGAGATGAACCTTCAAATAAAAAAAAATAGACTATTATAATACAACATAATTATAATATTATCATTATTAATATATATATATATAATAGTATTAATATTTATATAATTTATATTTTATACATGAAATAACATAACCTCAAAATATACGCATATCAAGAGGCGCGCGATCTATTCAAATCATGAGAATCGTCAGCATCGAAATCTGGAAATATTAAAATCCCAATCTCCTGAATTTATTTTAAAGCAGTTAGCTGTTAGCAGATAGATATATAAATAGAATCGACGAAGTGCTCCGACCGGCAATCGTTCATCTTCGAGTTTTCAAATTCAGAAGAGGAGAAATGGGTTGCCCGCGCAACTCAGTCATTTACAGCGTCTCCTACTATATTCACACGGACATAGCCTGAAAGGACATAACCCTGTCATAGTACTGGACCGCATCTCGTTTCAGATCTGGGATCACTGATACCACTCGGTGGACTAGGGATGGGCGATTCTCTCGAAAAGATCGAATCTTGAATCGATCCAGGATCGAATTTATGAAGAACGATTCAGGAAAAAAATCGAATCAAAAGAATCGATCTTCAAAGAATCGACCGTGGAAGAATCGATCTTTTAAAATTCATATAAAAATGTCTTAACTATCTTAAGTTTAACTATAAATTATTACTTTTATTCAATTTTAAATAAAATGATTCAGATCGACAAGTAAACACTTTTTATTTCTATTTTCACATAAAATTAACATACTTTGTAGTTCGAACAATATTTTAAAAAAATATTTCGTTCATTTTTGAAATCAGAGGAGGTGTAAAACGAATTAGATAAAATTGGATATTGAAGGTAAAAAGTACCATACCACAATTCAAACCAAAATCTGATATTTGAACAACTAATACATAAATATAATTTTATTTACCTTACCCTTTCGTAACTAAAGTATAGTATTCCTTCATGATCCAACAAACTATGGTAGTATGGTCTCGTGAGAAGTCAACCAATCTGACGGCTCCCTACACATGCAACTGTGATGCTCTGAAAAGTTTCGGACCTCCCTTTCTAACAATAAAGGATAGAGAAAGAGGTCTATTCGATTTCGAAACTTTGGTAATAAACATTTTGAGTGCAGGTTTCGCTTTAGCTTAGATTAAAATGCAGTCTTGGACACAAAAGAAAGAATTATAGGAAAGAGCAATAAAGATAAAAAATGTACGCCGCATTTAAGAAAGTATAGGGCGGAGAGATAAATAAAAAATAAAAAAGAATCGCTTCTTCGATTCTGGGGGTAAAGAATCGATCCAATAAAAAATCGACTCGTAAAGAATCCATTCAAAAGATCGATCTTTGAAGAATCGATCCAGAATCGCCCATCCCTACGGTGGACTGCAAAGCATTGTTTACATAGGAGTTTCACTAAAATGAATTAATTTTGGCGAAATTAGGTAAAAAAATCGTGATATAGCTTTCATTTTTAAAAAGAAAAGCCATTTATTTTATTATTGTTGGCAATTTGGAAAATGTGCGATCAGGCAATCCATCACGAAAAATTATATTCTGCCATAATTGAGGTTATAACCTCAATTGACGGCGACTTATGTCATAATACTTTTCGATAATAAGTGATTTTAAGTAGTTTCATATGAACTAAAGTTATATCAAAGAGACCTTAAAGGATTTTAAAAGACTTTAAGAGATCTTAGGATTTTTCAAGAGATTTTTAACGATTTCAAACAATTTGACGGGATTTTAAAAGAATGCAGAAAAATTGAATTTTACACATTTTTTAAAGAATCCAAAAAGATTGAAGGATTTGCAAGAGATTTTATCAAATTTTAAAGCAGTTTATGGGGTTTTAAAGAATGTTAAACCAGTCACTGAAAAGTTATTCAAAAAGATTTTAATGAATTAGAAGAGATTTCAAGGGATGTAATTTTTTAAAATATTTTAAGGAAGTTCCCTACCGAAAAGAGTCTTGGAGTATATACTAAAAATTGTTTTGGTCAAAGAATCTCAGAGAAATTCTCCGCAGGCACTCAGGTAGATATTTTTAAAGGTCCAGGAAGCTCGTTTAAATGGTCTGAAGGCTTTAAAATATCCTTTCCGAAATTGAAATTAGAATACGATCATAATTAACAAGCAGAGAGGCTATCTCAATAGAGTAGCCGACACTCAAGGGTCCTTTGTTAAGCTTTCGGATTAAAATTTAGAAGTAGATTTTTTTAATTTCATAGTTAACAGCTTAAAACATAATAATTCGGAATCTACGGGTTTCGATGACTTCAGATATCTAACTTTTTTCTTTTAATTCTTAAAATTGGAATTAATAGAACGTTTCTCGTAAATGGAATGAGATACGCCGAAAAAGACAACATTTTTGAATGCAACTACAAAATTTTATATAACTTATAATTATAAATAAGTATAATGAGAAAATTCATCAATTAAAAAAGTTTTAATAATTTTAAGAGAAATTTAAAAAGGGAGCGCGGATTAGCCACGACCAAATACTGTAAATAACTCTGCCCGCCCGGTACGTGACGAATACAAAAGGAAAATTATATTACCGTCGCACCACTCTTAAAAGGACCACTAAAAGGATCCTGAAAAGGACCCAAATCTCTCAAACTATCTCCGAGACTATTTTGTTTCAAATCGACTTTGTTTATAGACCCAAATGGGCCAGGCTATTTCGCTAAAGAAAACTCAGAGATTTCTTTCGGTAGGGTTAAGAAAATTGAAAATATTTTAATTAACTGTGCTCAATTTAGAAAAATTAAAATGATTTTGAAGAAGTTGAAGGGATCTCAAAAAAAATCGGAGAAGTTTAAGGGTTTAAAAAAAAATTACAAAATTTCTGAAAATTCAAGTGATTTTAAGGAATCACTATAGGAACTTTACGGGATTTTAAGATTTTCTTTTAAAGGATTTAAAAATAATTCAAAAAAGTTTCAAGATTTACAAAATTTTTTTAGATATTTTAAGACAATTTTAGCGATTTTAAAGATATTTTAAAAGCTTTTTAAAAAGATTTTAATAAATTTTAAGAGACTTTAAGGGATTTAAACACATTAATGATTTAAGGATTTTCAAGAGATTTAAAGGAGTCTAACCAAATTTAAGGATTTTAAGAGATTTTAATTAATTTTAGTCAATTTTGCAATTTTTTGAATGATTTCAAAGAAGTTGAAGGGAGTTTAATAAAGTTCGGAGGACTTTAAGGATTTTTAAGAAATCAAGTGATTTTAAGGAATTACTAAGGACTTGGCGGAACCTTAGAGTTTCTTTTTAAAGGATTTAAAAATAATTCAAAAAGATTGAAGGATTTAAAAGATATTTTATAAGATTTTAAGACAGTTTTAGTGGCCTCAATGAATATCAAGCGAGTTTCTGAAAAGTTATTTAAAAAGATTTTAAGGATTTTTAAGAGATTTAAAGGAATTTAAGAAAATTTAACGGATTTTAAGAGATTTGAATTAATTTCAGTCAATTTCGAGGAACTTCGATAGATTAGAAATGATCACAAAGAATCTGAAGGGATTTAAAAAAAGTCGGAGAAGTTTAAGGATTTTCAAGAAGTCTTTTAGGATTTCTAAGAAGGGTCAAAGTCTTTGATCATTTTTGGTTTCTCAAAATGCAGAAAAAAAATCTCTTGTCATCTCTGAAAAATACGCTTTAACACACTACCAAAATTCAAAAATATTGACATCCAACTATTCCAACAATGCAACCGAACCTCAATCACGGCACATTATATTTTTTCTTGATGGATTTGTTATATTGAAAAAGGCTCAAATGAGTTTTTAAAAATATGTGATATCTCTAACGAGATATCACGTGCCTTTATTTCGTTGGTTACAGAGTAAAGTCAA
>NC_046658.1:37401160-37419748 GCF_010883055.1 Belonocnema kinseyi
AGGCTCTAGTTTTAACAAGAAATAATACTTTTCAATTTTTAACGGGCTTTACCTTGATAAAGTCCGGAGTTCTTCTTGGGTGGATTCCGTAGAGTCCGAGATTTCTTTAGATTTTCGTAGAAATTTTTTTCTCTTCTTAGGTTCGCCTCAACGATCCAATTTTTATATGATATCCTTTTTTAAATAATTCCATAGAATCAGGATTCGAAAAAGTGGATCCTGGCAGGATCGCCAAAATGTTATATTGAAAAAGGCTCAAATGAGTTTTTAAAAATATGTGATATCTCTAACGAGATATCACGTGCCTTTATTTCGTTGGTTACAGAGTAAAGTCAAGATTAGAACTGAACTAGTGGCCCTGAAGCCCTCAAATATATAGGGCTGCTTATCTAATCGAAGGAGGAAGCTGTGACTATATTACAGATTGCCCAAATCGCACACTTCCCCAATTGCTGACAATAATTCAAGAAATGGCTTTTCTACATGATAAACGAAGCCATATCATGATTTTTCACTAACTTTCGTAAAAAAAAAACATTGTAATCAAACTCCTACGTAATCAATGTTTTGCAGTCCACCAAGTGGTATGGCCTTATAGATTTCGACGTTACCGAGCGAGTATGACGTAATGTTAGAATACTCAATAGCAATCTTTGCTATAGTTGAGTCGGTCGGCTGGCTCTGTACGGGCCTGTACGCCAAAAATGTTTTGAACACTGAATTAGCTAATTATATTAAAATTAAAGAGAGCCTCAAAATATTCTATTTATTATTATTTTCAAATTTCGAGACAATAAATAAATTTAAAAAAATTCTTTTCGTACATAGAATATTAGTGAAATTTCAAAAATTATGTTTTTAAACTAAATTTAAATGAAATTAAGATAAATTAAAAATATACATAAAATTTAGTAAAACTCCAAATTTAAATAAAATTCAGTTGAATTTAAAATTTAAATAAAATTGAGCTAGATTCAACATTTAAATTAAATTTAAGTAAATTTAAGAATTAAATAAAGTTTAGTTAAATTAAATTAATTTATCGTCTGGTTTCTTTTAAAAGCGAAATTTTCTAGATACTAAGTAAATAAGTTTTAAAACATTTCTATTTGTACTTTAAGATTTATTGTAGAGCAATTTGAAAAATTATTTTGTAAAACTAAATTTAAAGATTGAATACAATTTAGATAATTTCAAAAAGTACATACATGTTAGTTACATTCAAAATTTAAGTAAATTTCAGTTAAAACTGTAGATGTTGAATGGTGTTAAATGGTGTTAAATTTAAGTACAATCTAGCTAAATAAAAATGAAGCTGTTGTTAAATTTTAAATTTGATTGAATTGAATACAGATATGTGGGTTGTTTCTTCGCTTCGACAATGAAGATCATTCAAATAAGCTGGAGAAATTTAAAAAATGCCCTTATTTTTATAATAATTAGTTAAGTTCAACAGAAAACTCGGGAAAGTAATTAGGATTATAACTGGCTTAGAATAATAAAGAATAGATCTAGAGCAGAAATTATATTAAAATAATCTCCACAAGTGGAAACTATTGAGACTCATAGTTCTAAAGTTTTTGGTTTGAAATTTTTCAGAAGTCGACAATGTCAAAATATAAAAGGAAGCGTTTAAACTTCAGCATAACTATTTTGTATGGAAATACTTTATTATTTCACAATTTTATTTCAAATTAAAAGTATGTTTGCAAGTAAATAATTACTCCATTCAAAAGTATTCAGTTTCAAAAATTGGATTATAAATTCAAAGCCTTTGAAATTAAAAGGTTTTAAATGAGAGAAATTTGAAATGAAAACAATTAAAATTACAGTATGATTATTTTCTTTTAGAAGCGTTAAAATAAAATAATAATTATGAAAAGAAACTAGTTTATAAATTTAAAATTCAAAATCTCAGTATTTGTAAAATTTCGAAAATTCTTAGAGTATAACCTGCCAATTCAAATTATTTAATTTTAAACGTTTTAAATGAAATCACTTATGATTCGGAAATTGTTGGAAATAGCGATTCATATCTGTATCATTTAATATGAGCTTAAAAATGTACGAAGTGAATTTGGTTTTTAGCGGTCCTCGCTAGGCTGTCTTTAATCTAAACTATGCAAATATGATTCATACGATATGACTACGGGTACGTGTTGCGTAAATTAGACCACAATGAAAACAGGCAGCCGGCTACAGATTATCGATGCGAGAGCATGATACGACATCGCGTTTAAGTCTTCATGGATAAGACAGCTCCTTTTAAATTTGAATAAACCTGTTATTATTTAACCGTAACTTTTCACATGATTATCTTGTATTTTAACCTTTTGTAACAATAGAAATACATTTTTTTGCAGCTTTAGGATATAAATAATTTAAAGCTGCAATAAGCAGATTATTCGATGTCAAACCTCGTGAAAAATTGGAATAAATGTAAAGCCTTCGAAATCGGAAGCTTTTTATAATCAGAGGAATTTTAAATTGAAAGGTTTTAATATATTTTCAATTTAAACCATTCAAATTGTTACATTTTGAATATGCCTCAAGTATAACCTGATGAATTCAAATTATTTAATTTTGAAAGTTTTGAATTGAAAATTGAAATGCAGAATTCTAAATGTTTGTATTTAGGGATTATCAGATTTTTTAGGCCATTAATTTAAGCCTAATGAAGTTAGAAGGCTCAAAGTTGTCAATCTTACGATATTGAACCCTTATATTCAAAACCAAATTAAATTTCAATGTTACACTTTTTAATTGTTAAAGATTTGATTCTTAAATTCAGAATTTTTTAATGCTTTACATTTTAATTTGACACTTTTAAAGTTTTTTACATTCTCATCCTAATGAGAAGGTTTTGGTTTTATGTAAAATTTCACTTTGTCGGTTTTCATCAAATTTCCACGTTTTGAGACCCACTGAGTCAGAAAAAACGATTTTTACGAAGGTATTTGCCTGTCGTCTGTAGACTGTATACTGTAGGCACGATAACTTTCAAAAAATTGAACAGATTGGATTCTGCTTTGGCACACTTTTTTAAAACCTAAAAAGAAAGAACAAGTTCGTAAACCAGCTATTTTGGATCAACATTCAAAAAGTGAGCGAGTTTTCAAAATCTTTAAAACCACATTTTTCAAGATTTCAAATTTTTATAAACGGTTATTCATAGTACTCAGAAACTCAAACAATTTATTCTAACGACTTTTTTCTATAAAATGACAATTAGCAGAGTTAGAGCATTTTCAAAATAAAAAATTAAAAAACTAAAATGAACATTTGAAGTCATACAACGCATGATATGGAAAAAAGTCAAGAGATAAAAATAAAGTCAAAATAAAAAACTAAAATGAACATTTCAAGCCGAACAACGCATGATACGAAAAAAGTCAAGAGAAGAAAAATATTCATTTTTAAAAGCCCTACAAGATGATCATAACAACTTTTTTAATTTGGTTGAAAATTTGAAAATACAAAATTTGATAGTACCAAAAATGTTTGAAACTACATTTTGTCAAGATTTCAAAATTTTATGTACGATTGTTCATAGCACTTAGAAACTTAAACAATTTATCCCCATGACTTTTTTGTATAAAAAGAAAATTATCAGAGTTAGAGCATTTTCAAAATCAAAAAAAAAATAAACTAAAATGAAATTTTTAAGCCAAACAACGTATGATATGAAAAAAAGTCTCAATAAAAAAACGTTCCTTTTTGAAATCCCTACAAGACTATAATAACAGTTTTTTTAATTTGGTCGAAAAGTTTAAAATCCTAAATTTGATCGTACCAAAAATAATGAAAAATCCAAAAATTCAATTTTTTGATCAAACTACAAGATGCGAAAAAAATGAAAAGGCTAAAATTGCGCGTCCTGGAAAGAACTACAAATTTATAATGAATCACTTTTTGATAGGATGCATAGTTTTTGTTTTTAGTCGCAAAAAGCATCAAAATAAAAAAAAATAAAAAAAATTGTTGGACTAACGACACAAGCTAAAAAAAAATGAGACAAAACTTGTTCATCCAAGAAAAAGCTATACTTTTTGATAGGACACGTAGTTTTTGCTTTATTCGTAAAAAATAGCATTCAAAATAAAAATATTGAATTTTTTTGAGGAAAACGACACAAGGTATGAAATAAAATTAACAGACAAAAGTTGTTCGCCTAGAAAGATCTATAAATTTATTATTAATTATTTTCGATAGAATAAGTAGACTCTCTTTCAATCGTAAAAAGAAGATTAAAAATAACAAATTAAATTTCTGGAAAAAGGACAGAAAAGACGAAAGAGGACATAGGATCCTATATGGGTTCCTGTATTAGAACTTATGCAGATGCGCAGTAGTTTTTATTTAATCGTAAAAAACAAGATCAAAGATAAAAACAATTATAAAAACAAGGAATTGTTATGATATAGATTTATTGAAATGATACATTTTTCAGCGCAGCTTAGAATACAATTCAAAGCAAAATAAGAAACAAATATAAAAATAATCATGATAAATCAAATTTGCTCTTTATTTTGCAATTTTTTAATAAGCAATTCCAGACAGAGGTACTTAAAAAATGTATTATATTTGATATAAAAGTGTTGTGTATAATGTAGAAAAGTTGGCATGTTGGACAAAATCGAGTGCAAAGCACGAGATACATGATGAGAATGTGTTCATTAAAGCCGAAAGAGCTTTAACAAAAGTAAGTTCAAAATCACAAAATTACAGTTGTCGGTCCATTGATCTTTGATTTCAAAAGGTCTGTGTACGAATTGTACACATTTCATTGCTATGAGCCGCGTTCCATAGGTGCGCTCAAATTCTCGAGCTAAGATCTTTTAACGAAAGAGAGTTCACAATCACAAAATTACATTGGTGGATGTTTTGAGTCTTAATTTTGAATGGTTTGCGCAAGAATGTGCGAAAATATAAAGACCGAGCGCGTAGCGCGCGGTAAATACATAATCGAGCGCGAATTGCGAGATAAACACATCATCGAGCACGAAGCGCGAGAACCAACAGTCGCTCGCTCAAAAATGCAAGCGAAGCGAGCCGCGCGCCAGGAGAATGTGCTCGCGTAGCGGGCAGGTTTTTTAAAATTTGAATCATCGAGAAAAAAATATTACATTTTAGTAGACACCCCCTTTTTTTACGTAAAAAAATTAATTTAGGAAATACCGCGTGCGCCAAGGTAAACAATTGGTCGAGAGGGAAAAATGGGTTAATCCAAATCTGCTGTTTGCTTGAAGAATCTCACTATCTTCGTTTTGACTTGAGTCGTCTTTACGTATGCGCTGCATCGCGAAAATGACCCTTACGTCAAACTTTAGAGAGTAACTTTTTTCTCCAAGACGGCAGAAATAATCACGGCTTTATTGCATGAAAACATTTGTTCTTTTTTACAAGATTGAAGAAGTAAGAAAAAAATCTTGATTGGAATATATTGATTTTTAAAGAACAAGAACCTTTAAGCATTATAACGCTAGGCGTAAATGATTTAAAAATATCTTCCTTTTTAATTTGATAGACTAAATATTAAAATGGAAGTTTTAATATTGTCAGAAATAAATAATTACTTTAACTTCATGTACCTAGATGACAGTTTTGACTTGTCGTGTACAATTGTAATTTTTACATTATGTCTATTTGTTTACTGTTTTATGAATTGCAGTTAGAAGAAAGTTATAAAAAATACAAAAGAGCGGAATTAATCTTGGGTTTTTAATAAAGATCTTTGAAGAGGAGTATACAATTCTTGAAAAAATAAGTCTAACAAAAAGTGCCAGATCATGTAATTTTTGGTTCGATTCATAATTTTATTCAAATAGGAAATTTCTTCCAAATATCTTTTTAATTATGCAAGAAATAAACATCTTCAATATCTTTTTCAAATAAAAAATGGGGTTTTTTGCATGAGTGTCGATTTTTTTTCTTTAAAAACCTTTTTTGTTAATGAGGTAATTAATTTATAATACATAAGCCTTTAAAATTTTATACAAGAAACTGAAAGTTAACAAAATATTTAATTTATGAGAAAATAAATTGATTTACGAACAAATTTAAAAAAGCAAGTTTTTTATTAAAGGAAAGAATTTAAAATAATTATTTTAGCAAAATCAAAAATTTTGAATGAAATTAAATATGTAAACAATTAAACAAGTAAAATACAAACAAAAGCCTAATTGACCAGCTGGAAAATATACTTTTCTATACATGACCGGTGGAGAAAATTTTAAAGTTTCAACTTATTTTTCTCAATAAATACAAAATAAAGAAATAAAGGAAATAATTAAATGAAAGTGAATAACAACCTAAGGAAACTTATATATTTATTATAAATAAAATAAAAATGACGTCAAATTCTTTTAAAAAATATAGACTATTAAAGTACATAATAGTTCTATGAATTAATAGCACTTTAAAAAACAATATTTTTCATGATTGCGGTTTAAAAAATGAAATTAGCTCAGATATTAAAACAACTAAAATACGAAAATTATAGCAATTTTACGTCAAGTTTTAGTATTAAATGCTAATAAAAAAAAAATTAAGCAAGCTTATATTTTTTCCTAAAGTTAGATTTTTGGAGCAGGGAAAATGACATTTTGTAAGATTTAGTTGCTTCTTATTTCAATTTGAAAAAATGGTTAATATTTATAACATGACCTTAGCTAAACTGTAGAAGCTAGCCGTAATTTCCTTTGACTTTCGAAAATGCTTTGTACACTTTACAGCTGTTAAAATCTCATATAACCGGTAATAAGCGTAGAATAGAGAAAAATTAATATTTTCAGATTTCAGCACAAAAGTGAAGGTTATTCTATTATTTTGAATGCGCGATTTTTCCATCCGTTTAAAATGCCACATTAAGAATAAGATACCTCCTAAACTTATTAACTTCTATTTCCATAGCGACCGCCACATAGTTTTCTATGGTCCCAAAGAGAACGTGTTTTCAATATATTTAATTCCTTCTAAAAATACCGGTAACACACCTCGCAGAGATATTTTTTATTCCTCAGAAGTGCTCATATTTTGATTTTATTTAATTCCTTCTAATTAGTTCCCAAAATATGTGTAAGAAGTGGTTTTAATTCCTTGATGCGAAATGTAAGTTCTGAAATTTTAATTCTAACCAATTCAACTCTCTCTCTCTCTCTCTATCTCTCTCTAGAGTTAAAATTATTTAAATTCAAAAATTTGAATAGATTTCTTTGGTGCATTTTTAAGTCGTTTAAATAAATTATTAAAATATAAGAATAAAAATTCTTAACTTTTTTGAAATCAACGTTTATTACCGGGTACCACTAAATTCACAAATATTTAAAAAATGCAACATTTCAGAAGACATTTGTCTAGGTCTATAAGGAAATTATAGCTTGCTTTTCAGAATTTTGATTTCTTCAACCAGAAAAAAATAGTAGGGACATATTCAATCACAATTCTGGTTAATCTAACCAGACATTTTTTTAGTTTATTTAAATTTAAATAAAACTTATCTGCATCTTCAGATTCACTTTTCTACTAATTTTCAAAAAGTTATAACTGAAGTAAAAAATAAACTTTTTAATTCAAATTTGTCATTACTATTTGTTACTAACCTCTTTGCTACATCTTGGGCCTAATTTTGATTTCAAAAAGTCTTTAGAGTTTTCGAATTCGTTCAAGACGTTTTCTACTCAATCAAAATTATTTTTCCATTCACTTATAAAGTAAAATTAGATTATTAACAAGTTGGATTTCAAATGCACTATAATTTGGCGCGACCGAATATATGGTTGCCTGTCGCGCCTCCACAAGTATGTGGTGGTACCAATCGGTACATATCGCGCCTCTACATGTAGGTAGCCGAACTAACAGCAATATATATGCAAAACTACAAACTTGCCTGTCACGCTAACTACCGGTATGTGGTGCAACTAATCGCATGCCCTATCTAGGATCTAATATCTTTGGCCAAACCAAAGTCTTCTATATTCTTTTAACCCACATTTTAAATGTTTAAAACTTGAAATTATTATTTTGAAATAAAACCGAAACCATTTCCCGGAGCGATGAACATCGGCCTAATTAATGGAAAGGAGGCGATAAAAAAAAACAGAAAAACACTATTAGAATATTCGACGGCGTCATTTTCACAATAATTATATAAATAAACCGTTTTCTTGATATATTTTTAAGAGCGCCGCCGCATGGCCCTTTCTACACATGGACCATTTTCAACTCTCGGTGACTAGAGTTAGAAAATTCTCGGTAACTTAAATTTGTAGAAGGTAACAGAGTAAGTTACCGTGAATGCGAAAATTTACGAGAAATACCGAGAACATTATTTTTTTACTGTTATTTATTTTTGTTGTTAAATATCTTTTATATTCAATGTACTTAAACCTAAATAGTAATAAACTTTAGGAATTAAAATTATGTTGTAGTTTTATATACAGTAAGCTTCATACATATATAATATACATATATAATTAGAATTTTATTGATTGAGTCTATTAATTCTTTCAAACGTTAATTAAATTGATTAATTTTTAGTCTAGAACATGTTTCAAGTAGAATTTTACATATCTTAAGAACTAAAATTTTGCGGATTAACAAATCTACTGCAGTCCCGCTATAGTGGCCGTCTCAGGTGCACCCTCAATGGCCTTCGTACTATCGTAAAGGGACAGAAGCGGTGGTCACTTACAATGGCGAGAGTGTCTGATCATACTTTGATCTCGTTAGGAGTATACGCCAGATGGCGTAGCGATTGCGCTCCCTGCAACCTCACTCTGCTAGTCTAAGTTAAAAATTTCCAAAATGGCCAAAAGTAACCACTGTAACTGTTCGTTAAATCGTTGTTGTTGTTTTCACCGGCCACATACTTTGAAAAATAATTTCGCAATCTTCTTTCTTTATAAAAACACATTTTCATGTAGAAACCATTACAAAAACAACTGGAAATGCATAATTAATTATTCTGACAATTATTTATGTATTTTTACTTGCTTTTATCATGTTTTCTGCAATTTTTGTAGTTTTTAAGTCCATTATGAAAGGGCATGGGCGAAGGGTGGGTTGGGTAAGATGGAGAAAAAGAGAAGGAAGGAGGAAGAAGAATGGAGAAGGAAAGGTTGTAAATAGGAGAGGAAGTAGATGCAAGAAAAATGTAAATTTTGTAAATAGTAGTTAAGTATTAGGTGTTAGCCGAGGAGACAGAGCCTGCTACTGCGAGGCATAGCGAGAAAAGTGGGAAATGCGAGTGAGTCGAGGAAGGTTAGGCTATAGAAGGGAGCGGATTAGTTTTAAGGTGTGGATGGATCGTACTCTGTAAAAACATAGTTGTAAGAAAATTCTGTAAATAATGGAAGTGACTAAGTTAAGGGCAAGTAATACTTAGAAAATTGTCGATTTTACTAGTTTTAGGTTCCCCCGGTTTTTTTTCTAGAATAATAAATATTTTGTCTTAAAAATTCGGGAAATGATAGCGAACATGTTAACGGGCGTCCCCACACACTTTTTTTGTAGGTTAATTCAAAAAAGTTTTAATTGAGCAAAATGTGATTAATTTGCATAGCGCTTAGGAAATAGTATCGATTTTACAAATAAACATAGTAACTAGTTTCCCGGAACTAACCTTGTTTGCAGCCAATCAAATAAGTTTATTTCATAAATAATTTCCAGATTATCGGAAAGGCAGAGATGAAAACCGACTTTACCTCAAAATAATGCATATTCATAAAATTTTTACTTAGCACAATACATTTTTTTGTTATTATCCCTCAAAAAAGAGTCCTGGGACGTCCGTTATGATATTCTATAGAATCTCCGAATTCAGTTTTTAAACATTTTCATTTTTGTGGAAAAGAATCCGGGGAAACTGTAAGTATCACATGCCCTTAATTGTTATAGGCAAATTCCCATATAACAATTAGTGCGTGCATGTTACGCGCACGTCGATGTGCGCATGACATGCATGCCAAAATTCACCATGTTCACCCACATTTTGTGATTGTAACTGAAGTGCCTTCACAAGGTGTGGCATAATGCGAGCATGTTTACAATCACCCTGTGATGAAATTTTGCGGCGCATACATGCGCGCAACATGAGTACCCAGTGGGGACACAAAATTTTCAATTTATAAATTAACCAAATTTATTATTTAATGCTTATAAAAGCTATAAATTGCCTTTTAAATGAGGGTGCCGCCCTCTCGCTTTACGCCGCCATTTTCTGCGCTCATGGGACTGTGCATAACTAGCCGGCTAGCTTCCGGCTAGCCTAGTGCCTATTGTAACGCGTCAGTGTGTGCCCGTTCTAGTTTTGCGTGAATCGCGAAGTACTACAAGGAGACAGCACGTCATGTATTTCGACTGGCGCCAGTTCGCGATCGCCTGCGCCTGTCCTCATAGTTTTATGTTATCCCAGATTAGAGCTTCCCTTCAGTGAAAATATATGTCGTCTGCTATAGAGTATCGAGTGTGTTTATGCGTTAAGTTTGGTTATGTCAAGTGTCAGTTGATGTCGCGAACGCAATAATAATTTTTGTATAATTTATACAATTATATGAGTAATGCCATTAAAACAAGTGGAGGAATATAAAAACAATAGAACGTAAGTATAGATATTGAGGATCTTGCACCTAATACCGCTCTCTTTCTGTGACATACTACCCGAATCACAGCCCTTACAAAAACAACGCGACATTGTTGTATCACTTATTATATAGGTTTTTAGCACTGACACTTTGCACAACAATTTGCATCCACTAAACACAAACAGTTTGCAATTTCACAACGGCATTTATAGGTTATATTGATACCGTGTCAAAACTTACATCACATGTTCTCGTAGTTCCTAGAGTTTCCGCAGTTAGCGCTATCATCTGGGATGAAATGAAAATTTGAGGAAAGTCGATCGCGATTGTGGGTTTTTTCCACCATCCTCGTTACAGGCGTGCTATTTTGTTACTAAATTCCGATACATTTATTTAATTCAGCCTTTTTATTTACCTCGATCAATATAAATAAATAATTTTAGGATAGTCAAGCCACGCGCACCGACTGTTTGCTTCATTCACGCACGCACGTGTCTCGCATGGCATGCGTCGCATATGCGCCTACGTGGATGGTGCATCTGAGTGCTGATCGGAACGCACGTCGGGCGGATTAATCCGGGTACATGCCTATACAGTGCGCGCATCCTGCGCACCAATTGTTATCTGGGTTAACTTAATAAAGAGCCGTGATCCGTGATGTTTAATGCTGGAATTTTATAAATAATTTATATATATAAATGTTCAGTGTGGACATTTAAAAGCAGGAAGAAATCGTTTTTCTCTTAATTTCCCTTAAATTCTGTCGTCCGTGATGTTTAATGGTGGAAAATTATCCTGCGATCCATTTTATTAATTTTATAGACAAATTATATAAATAAACACCCAGTGTGGACATTTAAAGGCAGAAAGAAATCGTTTTTAACATTTATTTCAGTCTTTTGCACAATGTGTAAATATAATTCTTAATGAAATTTTGTAAATTTTGATAAAATTTCTAATTAAATTCGATAAGAGTCACAAGCAGTTGCAGACAAGCTCTTATTTTGAGTTAATTTTATAAAAAATATATTGTAGAGAGTATGCTAGATATTACGAACAGATTTGATAACATTTTAATTACAAATAAAGATAAAAAATTGTTTATATTTCATATTTAAACTTCGATGTTAACCAAATTCATTGCAAATTTGCCTCCTTGCATGAAATTATGCAATGCTTTACACTTTAATAAAATGCACTAAAAAATGTACCTTGGAAACAATTTAAATTTTATTCACTTTTACTTAACAATACACATTATTACTCATACCAATATTATATTATAGAATATGAAGTATATTTTATAATATAAATATTAATAAGGCCGTTAAATTATATTTATTTGAATAAAATCAATGGTGAAATGATCTAATGAGAATTTAGAGAAATACGATTTCTTCCTGCCTTTAAATGTTCACAATGGGCACTTGTTTATAAAATTAACAGAAAATATCGCATGCTAATTTTCTATCATTAGACATTACGGACAACATGATTTGAGGGAAATTAAGAGAGAAAACAATTTCTTTCTGCCTTTAAAAGTCCACACTGGGCATTTGTTTATACAAATATTATAAAAAATTGGATGATAAATTCTCATAATAAAGTATTATTTTTTCGATAAAAGCAAGTAACATTATAGGAAAAATTTAGTTTTCAAACGAAAAATCCATAATGTAAGCAAACAAAACGAAAAAATCGACCTTTTTTTACTCTTTGCATTAAAATAAAAGTTTAAACAAAACGAAAATGAAAAAGTCAGCCTGAAAAACCCCTTCAAAATTTATTGCTCAATTAATAAAATATATATATATATATATATATATATATATATCCAAAATCGGTTAAGAATTGCCTTTTACAAGTTATTTTGAACCTCCTTTTTTTATTTCACCTGACTGTTGCCTGAAAAGCTAGAAGAAGCATGTAAAAGAATTCATTGCGCAGGCGCGGTCGGAAAAAGCTTAGCAGAACTGGTCGACGTAGACGCTTGTTTCTTTTCGCCCTAGTGGAAAACGGTAAAGTTTAAATCCATCCTCGCTTCTATTTTTACAAAACGGGGCACTGCAGCAGACCATTTTTCCTATATACTAAACTTAATTTTAATTAAACTATACGATATGCTTATCGCACTGTTTTTCGTGAACTGTCCAGAAACCAGAACGGCGGTTGCATATTACTGTCTTATATAGTACCCTAGTGTAAGTGAGTGTAAGTGGAATCGGTGAAGAGAGTGTTCTGTGTAAATGAGTTGAACTGAAAAAATGTAAAACCCTTATACCTGGATTGGTCTTTTCGAACTTTTTCCCAGACAAATAATTCTTTTCTAAGAATTATTAATCACAATAGTATATTTATTTTCACAATATTTGAGCATTTATTAAATATGGTTTCCTTTTAGATTGTAAGAATAACAAAAATGTAAACTTATTACAAAATACATAAAGAAAAATGTACACAGAAAAAAAATTTGCATTGTATCAAGTAGGCTAATTTACTTGGCTGATTCTACTTGAAAGAAGCCAGTATTTTCTTTTTACAAGGGACCGATTTTCTTGAATCAAGAAAATAATATAATTCAGAGAACTATTTGAATAAAGAATATATTTACTCTAAGCAAAAAAATATTTAACTAATTTGTTCCATTATACTCATTTGCATAAAGTTTAATAAAATATTAAATTAAGAATATTATATTCTCATGATAAGTAACTAAAACTCTAACACAATGTTTCTTGATCCAAGTAAATTCATATACTTATTTTGTCCACTATTTTAATTGAAACAATGTTCCTGTTCTTGAGACGAGAAAATGAATGTATTTAACGATGAAATAATTTCTCTTAGAATAATGCTTGAATATTTTCCTTCAAGCAATTATTAATACCTATGTTATTAAGATAGAAACACATCAGTTTCTTCAACATAAGAACTGTAGACTTGATAAAATAGACATCTCACACATACTATGAAGATTAATATATTGGTCTAAATTAATTTACCTCTTACTGCAGAAGTATCTTATTAAATATAAAAATCAACAAGTTGTCATGGTATGAAGTTGGTTCTCTTCGCCGCTAATAATTATTTTGAAATTCAATAATATTTATAAAATTCAAAACATTGGTGCACATAATCAATTTTTTTTATGCAAATGTAGATAGGAATTTGCAACTTTGATAAACTACTAACTTTAGGCTGACACACAAATCAAATCACTCATAAAACTATAAAAAAATATAAGTTTATTGCGTCGGTGAGTTTATGGTGGTAAGAATTTTTAATTTTTAAATAGATTTGAAAAAAGTGTTTTTAATTTTGAAATAATTATGCAAGACTCAAAAGTCATTTCATTCCTAAAATTATTAAAAGGTTATGAATGCACTGCATTTATAATTTTTTTCGCTCATTATTTATATGTATTTATCTACTTAAAATTAAACTATTTCGAATTTGTTTAACCGTGATACATTTTTGTAAATCTTGTTAAATGTTAAATCTTGTTTGGAAAATGATTGGGAATTTTTTCCTCGATTAAAACGGCCACTCTGAAATTATTTTTGTGTAATGTTCAAAGTAACAAAAAATCATCCAAACTTGCAAATAACAATAAATATTCCTGCTAAATACAGGAATTCTTCATTCAATAAAAAAATATTATTTTTTTGAATTCGGCTAGATTAAAATTGATTTTTAAAAAGTTAAAAATTGCGTTATGTGAACCTTATTTAATTTAAATTAGAGTTGAAAGATATAATTGTATTTTGTTTATACACAATTTTCGTGTTCGATAACAGCAATTTGAAAATCACAAAAATTGCAAAATTCAAAAAAGGTATGAGTAAAAAAATAGTTTTGAAAATATAAAATGATCGTGTGTTATTTTAAGTTACACTGAATCAGTCTCAGGCAATAGATTTTTAACTTTAAATTAATTTTTCCTTGATGAAACCAAATTCCTTTATTAAGCAGGATTTTTAAAAATAATTTTTAATTTTATATTCTTACTTGCTATCTGAAACAGTTAACATCTTGTTACATATTTTTATGTTATTAATTGGCCATGCATTGCTTCCCGCGTACTGCAGAGCGCATATGATGTTGCTGTTTTCAATAATTAAGTATAGATTTAGGTTGTTTTGAATAAAATTAACAAAATTAAGTTTTTTAGTCAAAGAATTCATTAATCATAGAAAATATCCTCTACTACAAATGGTTAACATTTTGGCAATCACCCACATACTTACATAATTCTTTTTTATTATGTAAATAATAAAAAATAAATATATGACAGTATAAAACAAAGTTATAAGATTTAAAAAATTCTTAAAAATACAATTAGTACATTTTCTTGATAAATAATGTTATGCGCTTTTAAAGCAAAATAAAAAAAAAGAATTCAATAAAATTTTTAAAAAGTTTATTAAGAATGCATTTCATTTTATAAAAGAACAATTAAACAATTGACCATTAAAAATTTTATAAATAAAATAATTGAGAATGCAAGGAGGAAGCAAATAAATATTTTTCATCCGATTACAGAATTCTTGTTTCTTCTGATTTCGAAGTATTTTATATTAGAAAGAAAAATAAAGTATCGAGCACTTATTTTAATAGGTAATATTTAAACTAGCGATCAGTTTTTTTCTACATATTTTAAATTATTTTTTAGAAATTGTTATTTTAAATTAAAAACTGAGTTAAAAAGTATTATACACTAATTAAATAAATCGAAAAATGTGCGTTTTACAAAGGTTTTTAAGTATCAGAAAATATTTATTTGTCACTGAGGTTATTAAAGTGTTTTTCAATTCAAAAGTTCTATATTTTTTGCATGCTTCAGATAGTTTTTAGGCGCATTAAATTTCTAAAGAAAAAAGTACTGAGCCCTTTGTAAAATAAGTGAAGTTAAATTATTTTCTGCATATTTTCAATTGCTGTTTTGGGAAAGAAACTCCATATTTAAATCTTTGTAAGAAACGCATGAGAAAAGAATTCGAAAAATTGAAAACAGTGCGGTTTATGCAAATTTTCGTATAGCAGAACATTATTTTTTGTCATTGATGTTATTAAAGCATTTTTGTACTTGCAACTTTTCTTCATCATTTATTACCTTTAGGTCGTTTTTAAGCGTTTCAAATATTTGAAAACAACAAGTATTAAATGCCTCGTTAAATAAGTGAAACTTCCTTCGCTTTTTCACCTATTTTAAAATATTGTTTAAGAAATGTTATTTTGCATTAAAAATGGAGTAAGAGAGTATTATATACAATAAAAGAGTTGGATAAATTGAAAACTGCGCATTTTATGGAGAATTTTTGTTTATTCTTCATTACTTTTAGATATTTTATAACATTTTTAAATATAATAAGAAAAAAAAGTATCGAGCCTTTATTGAAATAAGTAAAATTCAATTCTAACATTTTTCTAAATAAAGAATGCTATATTAAAGTTGAGTTCAGCAACTTTTAGTTTGAAGTTGATTGAGGCTCAACATATGACTTGGTACGACCCTGCCTTGAAATTCTTACCCGAGATTTTGTCACCGAGATCAAATTGCTTCGATAGCAAAGACGGTAGAGCGCGCTGTTAGGACACACACTAGTTTGGGTAGTTTAGGTTAGGGTTCAATCCTCGGCAAGTGCGATTTTTCAAAGCGTCTATGCGTAAGATTATATGTGTAAGTAACAGTCTGTGCGCGATTTACGTATTTTAATAATTTAAAAAATGAAGATCATATAACAATAATTTCGAAAACAATTTTTTTTCGTTGAGAAATAGTGTTCAGTTGAGGCACTAGTCTATTGCTCCGATACTGCATATTCTTAGATTAAGAAAATATATTCTTGAAGTTTATCAGAAATGATTTCTTGTAAGTAAAATATGTTCTGCATTTGAATACATCTCTATATGAAGTAACACAATAAAGTTTTCCAATAATAAAATGCGATATTGTATCTAAGAATACATTTTCTCAGATTAAGAACATGTACGCTTGTTCCAAGCATACGGTAGCAAGTATTTGTTTATTTGGAACACACTCATATTCTGTCATCCCCATTCGTACCTGCGATTGACTCGAATCAAGTAACATTTATTTGATTCAAGAACGATTTTTTTCAGTGTACAAATCATGTCCTTCGCATACAATCTTCGTAGAATTCACACTTTGAGTAATAATTATTTTCTTAGAATTATAATAAAATGTATGGGGATTTTTTCCATTATTTGCTTTTATATTTATACAGTTTTTATTTTTATGCTCATCTGTTTGCACTCGTGAAAAGAATCTGAATAATATAGGTACATCTTTAAAAAATAGATATAAATAAAAAACATGTTATTATTATATCGCAAATACAGTTGAGCTCTCGGATCATAAACTCATCCAACTAGCGTTCTATTTTACAAATTACATATTTCAGGCAATTTTTAATTAATATTTCTCAAATACTCCAGAAATTTTCTTTGAACTATATAGAAGAACTTTCTCGTTGGAAGTTGTTTTAAATTTGAAGTTGCCTCTATACTTTTTTCTCCGAATATAGAAAAAATTTTGTTACTGATCGGCCTAAATTTCCAATTAGATAATATGAAAGAAAATATCATTTTCAACATTTAATTATATTTTGTAGGCATTCGGAAATAAGAATTGCAAATAGAATCTGCCTTGTTATTATACAAAAGCGTATTCTGGAAAAATTAATTTTCTTAATATAAACCTTAGTAACCATACATAAATTATGTAACACCTCCAGGGGGGAGGGAGGTCGAGACGATTTGTTATGATTTGTTAGGGTAGAGGGGTTTTCACTCAAGTACGTACTTCTTGCAAAATTGCAAAAACTTTCTCCTGAAGATCATCTTTTTAGTTATAAATTTTATTATTTGGTTGAAAATTTGACAATTATCTTAAAAAGAAATCTTTTTCAGTTGCAAATTCAACTGTTCTGTAAAAAAAACATCTTATTGGGTTAAAAATTCAACTCTTTTCGTAGAACATTAACCTTTTGTTTAAACTTCCTTTTTTGCTGCTGATAAGTGGACAAAGACATTTTTTGAATGAAAACTCTTTTTTCTAGAATTTTTTATATGTTTTCATTTAAAAGTTCATATTTTAGGTAAAAGTATTGCATCTTTCATGGATAAAAATGCAACTTTTCTGCTGAAAATTAAACTGTTCCCTAGAAAATTTACTTTCTGTTGGTCTTTTGGTGTAGAATATATGTGGCCAAATCCTGTGTGGATATCAACTGTTTCATCCATGTTTATTGTTTTCTTTAACGCTTCCTTTTATAAGTAAGTCGGCTTCGAAATGAAATGCCTTGTACTTACAAACTTTTTCTTTGATAAGCGAAAATTTGGAATCTCAACATTTTTCTTACTCACAGACGTCTACTTTATTGTTTGAAACCTTTGTTTTTCAATAATAGAATGAGTTGAGGAGGTAATAACATTATTAAGATGAGGTATACATTTAGCATCCTCTGTTGCTGTCGTTTGCTTTCTTTTTAAATTTTCTTCAGCAGACTGAAGAACCCGCCGTATAGCATATTTTATATGGATAGCCTATTTTATTTTGAAAAATTAACATTTTAAAAATTTAATTTAACCTTAAAAGGAACCATCCAAATATTACTCAAAAGTCAATAATGTGATAGTAACTTATTTAATTCGAGGTATGCAATAAAACAGAATAACAAACTATTTTGGGTACTTACTTTGAATCAGAAGATTTTTAAAAACTTTCTTTCTGGTGAATTATTTATTCATGTCTGCTTAAATTTTATTTTTGCTTGAATATTGTTTCACAGAGTAGACACGTAGAAGTTTTGTGTGGAGTTTCACATTTTTCAGTATGAACTTCGCGGAAATGTCGACGTCAAGTTTTTCTGCTGGAAAAAGTTTGTTTACAATAATCACAGACTTCCATCTTGACAGTATTTGTTTATCGCGCATCTACTATTGTTTATCGCGCACTCGGATACTCGGCCTAGGAGCTTTT
>NC_046658.1:37419848-37421574 GCF_010883055.1 Belonocnema kinseyi
AGCATGAATCAATAATTACAAACATATGTAAAAAACAATACTTTTCTTTCCAAATTAAAGTATTCTCCTTGCGAATGGTATCAAACTTGAAATTTAGGCATTTAAGTTCCGCGCCAACTGACTCTTTGGCTCCGTGTAAGATCGGGTACGACCGGCAACTTTCGGCTGGTAACGATGGAGGAAGGTTCCAAAGAGGAAAAGAACAGTTAAAATGGCTGTACGATGATCCGCTTGTGTGGCACTCCCATGTATCGCTTTAAAGACATTACATTTTAGTGTTCGGGTGCAACGATAGATGACGCTAAGAGCCAGTAAAATGCAAAGCGCATGTGCAACCACAACATTTTCAATTATTTTGACATCTGGAAAATAAACATTGGTCGAAGTGTCAAATTGAATTTGTTATTATTGAATTTGTTATTATATAACACTTTCTGGAAGTTGTATTGTGTACATTGTTATACTTACTGTCTTTACTATTTCATGCGGATTTAAGGAAATGTGTTCATTGGTAAGTATTGAATAAAAAAAGTAAGTACTATTTGCTTGATTAGAGGTTAGGTTTTGGTTTTCACATTTCGAAGCAGTAACAAATAACTTACAATTTATATAAATACGGATGTAAATATAAGCCATTTTGAAAGATTAAGAAGTCTTTTATAAAAATCTATTTGTTAGAGAAATAAAAAACTTTATGCAAAACATAATCTGAAATGTAAAAACAATTTATGCATCGGTTATTTAAAAATAAAATGTAATGCTTTTAGTGAACTGAGATGAATAAACGAATATATCTTATTTAATAAAGAAAATTAGTAACTCTATTAACATTTTTAAATGTTTGAATATTTCAGACGATGATTCGAAAATGAATTGTCTCAGGCTGCACATTGAAAGGGCAAACAAAATCTCATCGCTTCCTTCAAAAAGAAAAAGCACTGCTGAACGGCACTGAGCCATCAGTGCCGTTTCAGTGGTTGTTTTTGCTGATTTTTAGCACCTAAATGGCACTGAGAATTGGTTGGACGGTCATACAATGTTCCTATTGTATTCGTCACGTACCGGGCGGGCCAAGTTATTTACAGTACTTGGCCGCAACCAAACCGACTCCATTTTTAGAATTTTCTTCAAATTATTAACACTTTTTGAATTTATGAATTTTCCGCACCAAGAAACAAAGACTTTTTACAAAATACATGACATTTCAACCAAATATTTGAATTACTAAAGAAATTCTCAATCTACTATAAACCTAACCTAAAATGAATGTTCATCGAAAAAACTAAAATTTTATATAAAACATACAAATATCAATTTAGAGTGGTTTAATTTATATTAAGGACATTAATTTTCAACCAATTTACGTAACTTTTCCATTCAAAAGATTAATCTTCATCAAAGAAGATTAATGTTCTATACAATAAGAAATGTTTTTAAAAAAATTGGATTAATTTTCGGTTAAAAACTTAGTTTTCACATACAAACATGAATTTTCAGGGAAAGATATTAATTTTTCACCAAAAAGAAACCAGATGTTTCACAAAAAAACATGAGATTTCAACAAAAATTTTGAATTTTTGAAAGGAATTGTCAACCTCATATTTCAATTATTAATGGAAGAAATAAATTTTAAATAAAAAATAAGAATAAGTCATCAAGAAGGTTAATATTCTACCGTCTAAGACAAATTTTCAACCAAAATGCCAAAAACCTCTTTTAATTTTCC